>NC_079427.1:14406115-14491115 GCF_026213295.1 Gadus chalcogrammus | reverse complement strand
TGGCTGCTACACGTTTAGTTAAATACAAGTGACTCACCGCTAACCGTATTTATGAAAGCTTCCCCGGTTAGGTGACTCCCCACTGGGGGTGGGGGGTGGGGGGTGGGACCACCCTAAGAGGCGGGTGGGCGGGTTGTGATTTAGCCTTGTTATACCTACAAAATAACAATTTCTGATGTCAAATAATTTGATTGTAACTTACTTATAAAGTGAGACAACAAATATAAGTGTGCCTCTGCTTCTTTCATTTTAAATGCACAGGCCTCCACAACATTAATAATGGAGCTAAATGATAATGGTAATTCGTTTGAAGGAATTCATTTCTGATGGGGCTCAAGACAATAAAAGGTTAAGGAACAGCAACAAATCCAGAGAAACCGCAGCAGGAAGGTGTTTGAAAGGAAACGTTTTTCGAGGTTATGGGAGTTATATTGGCTGAGTCAAGTGCCTTGACCGCTAGGCTTTTCTGTAGCGAGTGATTGCCGAAAAAGCTCTGCTTGGAGGTACAGCCCTCAACCACTACCGTAGCTAACACTGTGAAGGGAGACAGGGGGTATAAACTTAGAAACTATGTAACATAAAGTTGAATTAAGAGGTCCTATTTGTCAGCCAGGGTTATTCTTTTTTGGTCAACTCAATCCTTCCTTTTGATTTATTATAACTCATAACTCTTGCAAGAGATCAAAGATGTAATGGTGCGGCGTGTTACTGTGAATACTATTATAGTATGCCCCTGAGACTTATATATAGCTCTATATACTATAGGGCTGTATAAAGGTCTATGGATTCAGGACTTATCCGCACTTCAGAGTCTCTTGACAGACAGTTCTTTCTATTTGTGCGACTGGTGTTGCAAACATGTGTGTGTCAAATAAGCTCTCAATCTTTAAATCCAACTGAGCTCACGCTGTCCAAAGGACTCACTTTACACACGCTGCTAAACCCCCTCCCCCCCCCCCCCCCGAGTTCTGGGTCTTTCCAAGCCGCAATGTTGTTTTTTCACTTTGGCGTTTTGCTGACCCTCAAATAAAACAACAATCAGGCAGAGCGACAGGGGCAGAGCGAGTCCATGGCCAGCAACAATGTCAGTAGCAACAATGCTAACAGCAGCGATGCTAACCTGCAAACACTCATGAAACAACCGCTCATATACAAATGCAGGGGAGTGCGTCCACACGCCCACTCATCGCACCCGAAGCGCATGAACGCCTCTTCCCATGTCTACCCGAACCGAGGTAGAGTTGGTGTGTCAGCCAGAGCACGTTTGATCTATTTAACAGTCCCCTGACACGCAGGGAAACAACATAAACACAAACACCAAAGTACTCCGGTCCTAACCTAGTAATGGAGTGTGCCGCACCTAGCGCTTCAAAGCAACGCACACACACACACACACACACACACACACACACACACACACACACACACACACACACACACACACACACACAAACACAGTACAACACACACACACACACACACACACACAGACACACACACACACACACACTACAACGTGCACACACATACACACCCATACTTCGACGCAAACTCACACACTTCAGCACACACACACACACACACACACACACACACACACACACACACACACACACACACACACACACACACACACACACACACACACACACACACACACACACACACACACACACACACACACACACACACACAGCCGTACCCTAGGTGAAAGACCCAGTCCTTCAACACCTCGCCGTAGCAGCCCTCCAGACAGCGGCAGCTCCCGTCGGCCGAAGCCATGCACTCCAACACCACCATGTCGTCGCAGGGAGCCCCCCGAAGGGAGCTGTTCATCCAACGAATCATCTCTCTCTCCCTCTCTCTCTCTCTCCCAGTCTTTATCTGTCTCTCTCTCCCTCTCAACGGGACAAGACGAACGCCGGGCCGGAAAAGAAAAGGATTTCTCTCAAGAAGGAACGAAAGGGAGACGACAGAGAGACAGAGAAAGAGAATGCCCGAGACGGAGAGAGAGAGAGACACAGGTAGATCTCCTTTAGGAGGCTTAAGGACTACTGATCTTCCCTCTGCCTGCTCTGATCTCCTAATAACCAGCTTACGCCGCCCACAACGCCACCTGCCCTAGGAAAGGTGCTGATGGACTGTAGAGAACCCCCTCCAACCCCCTGAACCCCACCCCACCCCACAGCCCTTACACCCTTACACACACCTCCCCCCCCCCTCCCCCCCCCAAACTCCACCCCATCAAACACAACCTCCAACACAAACAATTGTGTCTGTGTGTGAGGCGATTTCCCTGCAAATCGGTGTGGATGGAGGGTCAACCTGAGGGGGTCAATTCACATTGACCGAAGTATTCGTTTCCGACCCCCCCCCCCCCCCCCCCCCCCCTCCCCCCTCAAAAAAGACTGACCTGCAAGTCGCCATGTAGACAGCAGCTCCACAACGACCAGCCTTTGCTCATACGCCTTCATTCACCACGCAAGCACCCAAGGCTGGGGAATAGGCAGAGCGCCACGGGGAAGAGGAGGAGAAGCAGGAGGAGGAGGAGGAGGAAGGGGGAAAAGACACCGGAATGAGGGATGCAGGGCAGTAGGTACGGAGGAGTTCCGGAGCATTCCAGGAGGATAAAGAGGGCAGGAAAAGAAAAAAAAGAAGAAGACGGCGGAAATAACTGCACAAAGATGGGGTCTGCACGTGAGAGAGAATGAGAGAGAGAGAGAGAATGAGACAGGGAGAGAGAGAGCGAAAGAGAGAGAGAGAGAACGAGAGAGAGAGAGAGAGCGAGACGTGTGTCTCCCAAACAAACGCTGCGGCAGGGGCGGTGGGCGCGGGAGTCTATTCACAACAATGATCAGGCTGTCCTCGTGGTATCCTTCACTCTATTGTATCCTCTCCGTCTTCTTCGGGTTAGCTGAGCGGCGGCTGAGCGACTGCCATGTCTCGTGCAGGAGCAGCGGCGTCCCTCTCCCTCCCCACTCCCCTCTTCCGTCGCTCTCCCTCCCCACTCCCCTCTTCCGTCGCTCTCCCAGCCTGCTCCACTCTCACAGGCTCCACCACCATCGCTGCACACCCCAGAATCCACGAGGCACGGAGGAGACGGATCTCGCGCGATCAAACCCACCCCCCTCCCTTCCCCTGTTGTGTTGTACAGGGCGGAATTTCATGTTGGGCAGGCTGATGAAGATGATGATGATGGTGGTGTTGAGGAAGAAGGGGAATTGTGGTGAAATCGATCAAAACACAGAATGTAAAAAAGCAACAGAGAGGCAGACAAGAGGGAGAGAGATAGTGCAGAGAAGAGAGAGGGGAGACAGCTTCCACTTTGCATTCTGCTTCTGCCGAGCCTGCTTGCTGCTTAATTATTCATGCTTTTCATGAATGGCGGAGCTGACATCACTGGCTTTCAGGTCACTTTACATTCTAAGCTTACCCTCCTAAAATCACACCGTCTCTGCATGGCGTTGAGTGCAGCCTTGCAGGTGAAAACATTCACACAATAGTCTTGCAGTCCGGTTGATTTATACTTTTATCTTAAGATCAATACAGCTTGTACATCAGAATGCATCATGGGAGTTTTTGTTGGCAATACTCCATATTCCATATTGAGAGGACTCAGGAGAGCTGTGGTACTTTTAAATCCAAATACAACGTATAGAAACCCTAACCAAGGCTAATGAAAACTTTGGTTTGCAGCATCTCCCATGAGAAACGCTCTCGCAGTTTCAAACACAACAATGGGCCCCCATAATGCCAACTCATTTCACGATAATAACAATAACCATAAAAACATTACTACTAAAATAATAACTAACAGTCCAATGCTCCTAGGCTCCCAAAATGACAGCGGCCGTTGAGATGCAATTTACAAGCCCTATAACGTAAATTCAGACGGTGTGTGTAATCAATAAGGACATTCAATTTCATCAAATCCTTGGAATTCGGTGCGTGTCCTCAATAAGGACATGCAATTTCATAAAATCCTTGGAATACAAAAACGAGAAATATTTATTTTGCCAAACATGTTGATTTGTAGAAAAACCTTTTTGAATAAACCTGTGCAACCAAATAAGCTGCACACAAATAACCATATATAACATAATCAAAATTTATTTTTGTACACATTCAAATAATCTAAACTTCATTCCCTCTCTGTGTATATATCAGGCTGCAGGGCAACAGTCTGACAGCCTGCATGAAAAGCAGGTTAATGGTCCACCTGTAAAAAAAGTGGTTTTTTTTACAGGACGGCAAATCCCACCACCATCCCACCAAAACATGAACTTCTTCACCACTAACACATTTTCTGCGCTAACCCTGCGTATCAAGTATGATGCATATAAAATAATAAGCCCAAAAAATAGGCAGAATATATTCTCCATGATGCATACATCTTGCTTCACTATGCAAAATTATTATTATTTTAAAGTGTTTTTGAAAAGAACCATAAAAAGTACAGAATGTCTTCATATATCACCGGTGGCAACTTTGGTCGTTAGTCAGTCCTGCCGCAGTGGAAAGTGCTTACGTCAATTGCTTCCACAGATAGTTATTTTGTGTGTGAGGTAGCCAGAGCAGTTCTAGCTGCATGTCTCAAAATGTTTAAAGAGCTAAAAACAGTATTGGCTAAAGATGAAGATAGTTTCCCCTTAAGTGAATTAGAAAGTCAGCAACACAGCTCCTGGCTTTTATGCTGCAGTAATTTGAATACCACTTTAGAAGTGGCCTCCACACTAAAGTGTTATGTTGTTGTTCAGTCATTACATATCGAAGCTACTGATTAAATCCAGGTTTTGGCTAATTTGCGCATTGGATATAGTTTTTACGTGTTTATATTTGATGTAATATAGACGATTCTGATTGGTTGAGCGACTTTGTGAGGGCTGGCATTTCACTTCTAATGTCCAAGCAGGTTCAAGAACTCAACGGTAAATGTCACCGACACCCTAAAACGCTATCGCCAGCGGCCTGGAACGTCCACTATCATTCCACTGCTGTGCTCATGTCTGCTCGCATTCATTCACCTATCCCGGACATTGCAAGATTCAAAAGAACCATATGTTTAAAAAAATATACAAAAGCGAACACACAAAGTTAAAAACGAGAATCTGTAAACCCGGGTACGACGGCGGGGGTATAGCGTGTGCTGAGGTGATGTCATCGTCAACACCAATCACCACGAAACGGAAAGTTCTCAGATATGCTGACTGCGAACAAAAGCGTCAACGCCTGTGTGGCCTTTATGGAGTGATAAAACAACCACACTGAGAGTAAATGTCAGAAGCCTGGGGGGGGGCGAGGGCCCTGGCGGTGCAGGGACACCCCCCCCCCCCGACCACCGGAGCCCTGTGCCCCTGCTGGCTGCCTGTGTGGGAGCGCCGAGCGGAGCCCTACTGGGGAACAAAGAGAGCCCCTCTGCCCCCGACCGGAGCACTCTTGTCTCGGGTGAAGCTGGCCAGGCCTCACACAGGCTGGTGACCTAGTTACGGGGTGACCCCTGTTCTCAGAGCCGCCCCACCGATGGACACGCAGATGGTCAACGTCACGGCATCCAGCACCAGAGTGGCCCGTGGAAGAGTTAGAGAGTCATATAGGGACGGTGTGTTGGACGTCAACGGGTTCTAATCATAGACTTCAGGGAAATGTTGTGTATAAGTTAAAGCAACTTATGGTTCAGAGGTGTGTGTGCCTCCGCTATCTGTGGTGGGCAAGATATGACTATCGCAGAGAGTGAACGTTGTATTTTAAGTAATCGTACTGAAGGTTAAAGCCTTTACAAGATTGTGCTCTATGTTCTATATGCACAGCGCGAGAGCTGTTGATGATGTTGCCATGGGAACCCGCCGATACAGCACCCCGCTGGAGTCATTGCATCGGAAATGTCTGTCAGCTCCGCTGTGCCTCGGCCCATGTTGTTGCCATGGCAGCTTGTCAAGCCATTCATGTGCACCACTACTTGAAGTGGGACACCAGTGTGAGACAGTCAAGAGCAAGCCGGGTGTGGGTAGAGGATTGCACTGTAATAGAGACACGCTCGCCCATCAATGAGGTCCCCCTCTTTTTACGTAAAATGTGGTGTGTACAAAAAAAAAAAGACCACACAGCAAAGTTCAACCCCAATTAGGTCATCATCGCGTGCCCCAGGCTCCATACAGATTCACCCTCATCTTTACTCTGTGAGAGTGAGTTCCAAGCTCAGATGCTTAAAGCACTTGGAGTCCACACGCTGGATTCAATCAAGGGATAAGCAACTAATGAGTGAATCAAAAGGGTCTGTTTATTGATAGAAAAACACTGCAAGAAGTCTCAACACAAGTTTAAACATGGCTACATTATTTCGGAATCTGTCTCAACACTTACGTATAAATCTGCAAATGACTTTTTTTCGGGGGACTGGAAAAAACATTTTTGCTCAACATTCAGACCTACGGAACGGAAGTAGAAAAAGCGCTCTGACAACAAGGAACAGCAATTATTTACAGCGGCCGGGTGTCGGCAGCGGAGGGGAGGTGCTGGCAGGCAGGATAAAGGCTGAGTAGTACAGGCTGTGTCGCTGGGCCAGGGACAGGAGGGCAGCCATCCGCCTCGCTGTGGGCCGCCCGACGGAAACACACAGGGTGACACAACAGGGGACAGATTGTGTGTCTGTGTGTGAACATGGGCACTCTCTTCAAGCCAAAGAAAAGGACACAGGGTGAACTGAGGACAATGTAGTGTAGATATAGGTATAGTAGGTATAGTAGGTACAGCATAGTGTATTAGTCCTTTGGTCCTTGCTGAACTTTGGATCCAGAAAATACATGGTAGGATTTTCAAGATTTAAGAAGTGAGCAAAGTACACTTACTGTTGATATTACTTTGCTCATAATTCCTTAAAATATTATACTAATCCTTAAATAAGGGACAATAGTTGTTGTACATATGGTATTGGGTATCACAATTCACTGACATAGAGCCTACATGGCCTACCAAATGTATACTTAACAAGATTAGACAAGATGATTTAACACAATAAAGGAAGGAATCATTTTCAGAATGAGCCAAAGATTGTGGAGTGAAAAACACTACATGTTTATCGATCCATTTTGTGAAGTCAATTCAGTAGTCTCCCGAGGATGCTTAGTACAAATATGAATTTAAGAACACCTAAGGCTGAGAGTATAACACACTGTATACTTCAATTAAACAGGACCATCCAATACAATTCTGAAAGTACTGCATGGCAGAGAAACAATACTGACAAAAACAACGCAACAAAATATGTTGGCAAACGAACACCATGGAATCACCGCCATCTCCTTTGACCATTATGACAAAGAAGCAAATGAAATCACAATCCATTTATATCAGGAAGCCAAATATTAGATTAGCAGTTCTGTAGGTGCCAGACGGAGAGAGAGAGAGAGAGAGAAAGGGAGAGAGAGCGAGAGAGAGAGAGAGAGAGAGAGAGAGAGAGAGAGAGAGAGAGGATCATCAAAGCCCCTCCATCTCATTGACAGCTGTATCCTTCAAATTTGTAGATGGTGTGTGCGTGTGTGAGTGTGTGTGTGTGTGTGTGCACTGAATGCATGTCATAAAGTGCTGAATTTACAAGTGGCGTGTGACATATCAATGCATTCCATGTGATGGTTATTAGCGCATGCAGAATGAAGGCATGTATCGATAACCCCGTGTGTGATTGTGTGAGTGTTTGTCTTTGTGAGTTCACGCTTGCCATTGTGTTGTGTAAGTTCCTTCTCTGAGTTGTGTGAAATGGCTGCAGCCCTCTTCTTATTCTGTACTGTGTACGTGTTTGTGTGTGTGGGAGGGAGGGGGGTCACACACAGCATAAAATAAGAAAGAGTGCTATGTAAATGCCATTATTATATTATATGCAAATGCCTAAATCCGGGCAGAGGTGACAAGATATGCGAAACCAAAAGGAAGATGGAACTAGCACAGAGCTTAATAGATAGAATGTATGGGCTATGTTTGGTCCAATCATCTATCATCCGCAGGCTTGCACTCATTTTTTTGTGTGTGTGTGCATTCGTTTGTGTGTTAGGTGCATGCATTTGTGTGTTATGTGCTGGCCAGCTGTGCTTTCCTCTAAATGTCATGTTTGAGTCAAATACCAACAATTAGGAGCAATTGCCAAATCATGAAAAACTCTCAGCACTCCCCGCCCATTAAGACAGCTGACAAGAATGCTGGTTTTGCTGTCACCCACCAAACCCCACATACTTAAACACATACACACACACACACACACCCCCACACACACACACACACACACACACACACACACACACACACACACACACACACACACACACACACACACACACACACACACACACACACACACACACACACACACACACACACACACACACACAGCCACTAGGAAAACAACACTTCGGAATGTATAAAGAATACAAGAGGGAAAAAAAACCTTGTTCAAAACTTTGGAAATGTCTATCTTCATCCAGATCCGTTTTTTGCCGGTTAGCAACAGCCAGACGTTAAAATAGAGCTGAACATCTAAAGTACCCTAAGGTGCTAAGCAGCATCATCTGAATGAAGGGCGCTTTTTCTCGCGCCTGCCTCCTCGCCACCATCCGTCATGGCGCTCGTTAGCGGGCCGCTTCCTCTCGCGCTGACACCGTCTGTGTTCTGCACATGAGAGCCTGCCTGGGAGTCCGAGACAAAAGGAGCGCGGCACCGACCGAGGCGTTGATCAATGGGCCGACTCGTCGGTCTCACCGTCGGTCTCACCGCTCTTCCTACGCTGCAGAATCTCCCCCCAGGGACCGCAGCGAACCAGCGCACACAAACCCAGACAGAGTGACATAAGAGTGGGCTGCACCCGCTCACATCTGGCACACTTGCCCATTTTATGCTATATTACAGAGTGAGATATAGAGGAAGGTGAGGGAGATGGAGGGGAGGACATGCAGCAAATGACCACGGGCAGGATTCAAACCCGGGTTGCTGCGTTCAGGACTGGGCCTATATGGTACGCGTTCTAGGGGTGCCCCCTTGGTTTACTTTCTTAACGTACTGACTTGCTCATCACAAGCCTCAACACTGAGCTTTGATTAGACTCACACTTCAATCATAACGGGAGCCCCGGTTCGTTAGCCAGAGTACCCGTTGACCTTACCTCAAGAGAGCCCAAAAGACGGGAAGCACAGAACGCCAGACAGACGGAGCTCAATGACCTGTCTGCCTCGGCTCAGAGGCTAGCTGTAAAAGGATGCTATCTGTAGTGATACGGCTGGACGTCAGCTGGGTGTATAGGGAGCGGGGGGGTTGGATGCCGGGTTGTCACTGGGGGCGAAAACCTTAACCTCCGCAGACGCATAGCCGGGGATAGGAACAACTACCAGAAGGATACGTTACACAAGAAGACCAGGGAAAAGACAGAAAAAACAAAAGAGAGAGAGAGAGAGAGAGAGAGAGAGAGAGAGAGAGAGAGAGGAGAGAGAGGGAGAGAGAGAGAGGGAGAGAGAGAGAGAGAGAGAGAGAGAGAGAGAGAGAGAGAGAGAGAGAGAGAGAGAGAAATAAAGAGGGAAATATTAGGGAATACAGATGCAGGACGCACGTTGTCAAAACAGCTCGCCTTCAAATTGTTCATTCTCCCCCCCCTTACGGTACTCTAAACATATCCAGGGAGACAAGGAGCGTGGCGAGAGAGAGAGAGGGATGGGAGGTGGAAAGATAGAGCAGGGGAGTCACAGCAAGGGAAGAGGTATGAGGGCAACGGACGTATGCTGGGTGGGAGACGACAACGTTGCCCCAGTTCAGGGGAGCAGGGCATGACATCACTGCCCGTCAGACGACCGTTTGTTTGTTTAAGTGTGAGGCACAGGAGCTAAAGAGAGGGATGGGATGGAGGGAAAGAGGAGAGTGAGCTAGATATAGAGGGAGCGAGGGAGGGAGAAGGAGAGAGGGTGGGTGGGTCGGGGGGACGACGGACGACATGTGCCTGCTCTCTTGCAGCGAGACACGTGACAGCCCTCTCCTCAGCTGCTCTGCACACACACACACACACACACACACACACACACACACACACACACACACACACACACACACACACACACACACACACACACACACACACACACACACACACACACACACACACACACACACACACACACACACACACACACACACACACACACACACACATCTAGCTTCAGGCTTGGCAATGTTCCGGGCATGAATGTCCCGGTCGGGGCTTAACTGTTGTTGTAATTTAGCCCTTAATACATGGTTGGTATAGCATCCACCCCCCTTGGCTTTGCAGCCATTTACATAATGGTACAGAGTTGCAGTTTTAGAATTACAGAGTGAGTCAACAACGATGTCCACAGAAAGTTACCGCAACACATAGATGGATGCGTCTGTCCTTTAAAGGAGCCGCAGCACCAGAGAAGAACCATGAACAAACGTGTCCTTTCCCATCGGGCCAGGCCTCCGGTCATTCTTAATGAAGGAGACTCAGAACCACAGGGGCAGGACAACAGCAAAGGAGACAAGGCAGGCATGCATGACACTTCTGAGAACCCCTTTACCCCCTTACGGTCTGATCTACTCAACGGAACAGATAAACAGGTTGTTTCGCCGGACGGCGTACACAGTACACGCGCTGCTGTGCTGTGGAGTGGTGACGACCATGTGCAGCGCGCGTGTACGTCGAGCCTTACCAGGCGAGCTTGAAGCCTTTCATTGAGACGATGAGGGGTGTCCGCAGGCCACAGTGAGTCGGGGGCACCGGGCTGCCCGCTTGCACCGCCACATGCTGCCCCACCACAGCCTCCCATACAAAGACCGGGACAGCGGGGGGACACCGGCGACGCCAGGAGACACTGCCACAGCTACTCCCCCCGTCCCCACCCCGCCAGAAAAAAAAGAACACCAACTCGACAACAAAAGCAAAGACGGTGCCTCCTCTCCTCTCCTCTCCTCTCCTCTCCTCTCCTCTCCTCTCCTCTCCTCTCCTCCCTCCTGAGCCGCGTTCTCCTCCTCGGTTTCCCGCCGGAGGTGCCGCAGTGCTGAGTTCTCGTGCCAGAGAGAGAAAAACAAAACTCCTCCTCTCCTTTCTCCTTTCTCCCCCCCGGTATCCGCTGGAGCAGCGGCGGCGGCGGCGGCGGCGGCGGCGGCAGCGACGGCGGCTAGCTGTAGCTGTACTTGTAGCTGTACTTGTAGTTGTGTCTGTGGTGGGAGGAGAAAGGTGCCCAGCCCTGCAGTACTCACCGCATCGGCGCCGACACGCCGACGGGACTGGGCGTATAATTGCTAACAAATGCCAGAAGGATTCCCTCAATTCTCCTCCTCCTCCTCTCCTAACTATGTGTCCCCTTTGCTGTTGGTTTTGTCTAAGGCCCGACACAAAGCTCTCACGCTTTCCCTCTGACAGCTACTGTGCTCTGTTTCGCTCACACACATACACACAGACACACACACACCCTGGCACACTCTCTCTCTCTCTCTCTCTCTCTCTCTCCCTCCCACTCCTGGCCCCCACTGCTGCGGATGAAAGCTGCACTTGCCGGGGCTGGTGATGAGCATGCGCAAGCAGGGCAGCAGGGCACCTCCTCCCCTTGCCAGTCTCTCTCTCTCTCTCTCTCTCTCTCTCTCTCTCTCTCTCTCTCTCTCTCTCTCTCTCTCTCTCTCTCTCTCTCTCTCTCTCTCTCTCTCTCTCTCTCTCTCTCTCTCTCTCTCTCTCTCTCTCTCTCTCTCTCTGTCCCCACATGGCTCTCTCTCGTTTCCTATACAGCACTCTCCCTGGCTCAATGTGAACCAGGGGTGTGTCAGTAGGGGGCGGCTACAGGCTGGAGAAAGGACGTACTCCTTTAAGAGGCTGCTGCAGGTGGTTGGTATTGCTTTGATCAGCTCTCTCAACAAACACACCCACAGCTGTGGGTGGGGAGGACTGGGAAGAGGGGTGGGGGGGACGGGGACCTGTTACTGGCCCTTCAGTCTTTTTTGTTGAACTCAAGCCCTAATCAGTGTCAGCAGCCAGCCCTGCTAATCTCTTAATGCACTCAGCGTGCAAAAAGGCTACTGTTTGAGGTTGTGTGTGTGTGTGTGTGTGTGTGAGTGTTTGCTTATTTGTCCCGGGAGTCATGTTTGATATAGATGCGTTCTACTTCTATCACCATCGTAAACATCGTTTTTTTCTGTCCTTTTTTCTCGAATCAAGGGGCCGTCTCCCATGCATCCCATTGAAAAGCGAACAACATGGGCTTAACGCTTAGGGAAATCCCCCAGCGACTCCGGGCCAGATGGGTCACAAAGCCCTCTGCCGTCCACTGTAATGGGCTTCCGCGGACCCACAATGGTCCACTTGACCACGCTCGCCGGGTCAAAGTGCAGAACATTCTTCTAGTCTAATCCCCTTAAGGCACTGCATGCAAACTACACCTCGTTAGCGAGCAGGCTAATGCCTAGGCTAATTCACACAACAACACTCGATAAACAGAATACATAAGAATAAATCCTGCTTCATCAGCCATTAAGGAATCAACAGGATTATAGCACATTAAAACCAGCCCTTTTATGTTAGTAAACACAAGGGGTAAGGAGGCTTGAGAGGTAATCGACACTCATTGTACTTATTTACTATAATATGTATGTTGTTGTTGGAATTAAAGGGACTTATATCGAACAGGGTAGCGATACCTTCTATAATCTATAGACCCAAGAGGCACACAGACCACCATGTTGAAGCCCAACAGGTTCCTCAGTGAACAATATGAATGAGGGCGTAGGAGTGACTTTCAGATAGGGGAAGGCGGGTGGGGGGGGGGGACGACGACACAATAAGGTTTGGTGTACGGTGGTCGTCCCCCTTGACATTTGCCACATGCCTTTATAACCCCCACCTCTCTGGCCTTGTATATTCCTCTCCTCCTGTCTCCATACTTCTGCTGCCTCCCTGCTCCTAAAAATATTATATGGCTTTGGTGATGGACGTCTAAGGTAAAGCCATTTTAAAACTCAGGCATGAAAATCCACTTGTTAATCACTATGGAGAAGCATTCCCCCCTAGGGAAATGGTTCTAGCAACCATCAAACAACCATGAGTTGTGTGCCATTCACAACTCATTTGTTGAATTAATTGTATCCATTGTTTAATTAAATTACAGTTTTTCTCAGTTGCTTTGGTACATTTCATCAGATCAGAATTGAAATTCTAAAAACCCTAACCTGGCAATTCAATATCTTCACATCATTGTGTCGTGTTTGAGTGCACATCAAAAAAGGCAGTTTACATTCTTGAACAAGTTGCAAATGCTTTGGTACATTCATGCAAATTAATTATGGGATACAATTCTCTGCTCTTTCCTACATTATCAATTGCTTATGTCACTGTTGATCAAAATGTATGGTAATGGGTCTCTATTGAATAGTCTCAACCCCCACAACATTAGGCATAAGTTCATTGCATAAGTCCTTTACATGCAAAATGGTTGAACAAGTTGGTCATAATATGGCAAGGCATATTTAAATACATAGTTTCCATAGACTTTTGTCTAAAATCTGTCCTGAATTGGTAAATTGCTACCGAGGGTGATCTTGACTTTCTCTAAAGAGGGAAATGTGAGAAGTGTTAGATCAACCAACGATCAACCATTTTACTGGAATAGCTCAGAGGTGCATCTCTTGAACCATGAACTGGCAAGTATATATATAGCTGGAGCACAACACAATGTTACATTGTCTGAGAATTTGTGGCCCAGCAGACAGGAAAGTCAGGAGGTGTAGGTTGACTGCACTGTAATTCCTACAGCAATGCATGTACAGTTTACACTAAGGAGCTTTTCCTATGTGTTCACATTTCTAGCAATGACATGGTCTGTCAACAAATTACAATACAAGCAGTCAAAGCGTAAATGTGAATCTTGTCCAGTCTCTACAATAATTGTCTTCAAAACTTTAGCCATGGTTTACATCAGAACATCCCTCCAGAGTACACTGTTATATTGACAACATGACTAAGCATTTGACTGTCCTTAATCCGTACACAATGACACAAGACTTGTCATTTGATTGCAACTGACATGTTTCTTGACACAGATATTTACTATTGAGAAACTAACTAAAGATTTTGAGCAAGAGACTTGCTTTTGCGTGAAATCCATGGTGTTTTGCTATTATTTTTACAATATGTTTTGAGAAATGCACTTACTGTTTTGCAAATTTCAATTCTGATCTCAGAAATGCACCAAAGCGACTGAGAAAAACTGTAAATTAAAGTTTGCTATTTTCAATCACTCCAAGTTAAGAGTCATCCCATCATTGTTTTATGAGCCTGACTGAGTGACCCAGCCCCCCACGCTGCCTTCTATGATGCAGAAAAGAGTCAGGTGTGACTGACAGAAGCCTGGGAGTAAGGAGGAGGTAGAACAATATAAATTAAGACCGAGGATCTGAGAGTGAGGCAGAGAGAGAGAGAAAGTGGGACAGACAGACAGCCAGACAGCAGCAGACAGACCAGACAGACGACAGCCAGACAGACAGACAGACAGACAGACACAAGACAGACAGACAACGGACGGATAGACAGACAGAACCAGACAGACTGATAGACTAGAAAGAACAGACCAGGACAGACAGACAGACCAGCGTGGAAGCAGACAGGGACAGACAGACAGACAGACAGACAGACAGAGCTTTGTATACAACTGTAAGGAGAAGGAGGAGTTTACGATGATGGGCATCTCGTCTTAACATGAGGCCCAAAAAGTTCAAGCAGCAGCAGCATTGAACCAGACCAGGGTAGGGGATATTACTACGGGGGGGCAATGAAGATAACTGGATATGGGGATCAGCAGATATCCTACGGTGTGTACGCTGTGGTTCAGAGGACAACCCGAGACACTCTCCATCTGTATTGTTAGCCCGCTCCAGCCTCTCTCTCTCTCTCTCTCTCTCCCCTTAGGCCACTGCAGATGCTGTCAAAACTGCAGTGTAAGACAGAAGCCAGGAAACACCAAGAGACAGACCGTACATGTCTCTTTCACACAGTCACACAGTCCCAGCACAGGTGGAGTACGTACAATGCATTAAATCAACCCTGTTGTCCACACGGGCAGAAGGGGAAATATTCATTATGCAAGCGTTACCTAACGTTTTCATAAATGTGTTATTTAAACCATCTGTTTGGTTTTATTAATATTTTAGCCATGTTCATTTACTTGCACTACTTGTAACGCTACAGTGCTAACATAGAACATAAAATTGAAACTCATTCCACCCATGGGATGAGACAAGGAGCCTCAAGCAAAACAACTCGTATGAAGATGTGTGCTTAAATCGCTCGTACAAGCGTTATAAGAGCACCAAAACACTTCTATTCACAATTTTATCTTTGGTGCATTCTTTTTCATGTTTTTGATTATGTGTAATCAAAAGAAAAAATGTGTATTTTATTTTAGGACGTTACCACATTTTTATTGTGTTAGATTAAATCCATTATACAACAATACTAATAGTTCCTTCAAGTCTTCCTTATTCAAGACCTTGGCGATACTTTGCTGCTTGAGGGACATTTCAATGATACGTGGCTGTAGATAAGCGTGTGGGTTTGTCTTTGGTGTGTGTACACGGCTGTTTGTGTGGCTTGATCTATGGATGCACACTTTCAAACGATGCGCCCTTTGTAATATTCATCTCAACAGCTCTTGACTACAACTTGTATCTATATTGTATCCCTCCCCCTTTCTCTTAACCCTGTGCACTTCAGATACATCACGCACAGTTGTCGTCATCTCCAGAAGTTATCTGATGACACAGCCATTGTTGGCTGTGTTACAAAGGGGAATGAGCTGCAGTACAGGGGGGTCATCGCCAGCTTTGTTGAATGGTGTAGATAAAAACATCTTCAGATGAACACCAGTAAGACAAAGTTAATGGTGATTGACTTCAGCCGTAAGGCAACACCAATTGCACCAGTGAACATTTAGGGAGGCGACATTGAGGTGGTATCAGTCTATAAATACCTGGGTGTTCACCTCAACAATAAACTGGACTGGTCACATAACACAGATGCCCTGTACAGGAAGGGCCAAAGTCGTCTCAATTAGCTGAGAAGATTGAGGTCTTTTGGGGTGTGCAGGCCACTGTTAAGGACTTTTTATGACACTGTTGCTGCATCTGTTTTTTATGCAGTAGCCTGTTGGGGTTGTGGGTTCTCTGAGAGGGATGGAAGGGACTAAATAAGCTGCTTGGAAGGGCTGGAGGATGTTGGACAAATTGGCATCCATCATGTCCAATTCCTCTCATCCTCTCCATGAGACAGTGGCAGCACAAAAAGGTTCCTTTAGTAAGAGACTGCTACACCCAGCATGTAAGAAGGAACATTTCCGAAGGTCTTTTATTCCATCTGCCATAAGAGTCTATAACCCATCTGTTATGAAATATTGTGCTGTCAAAAATCACTTACCCTAAATACTGCAATACTTGAATTTAATAATGTGCACTTTCGACTGTGCATGTGTGATTAAGTATTTATTCTGTGGTGAAGGACCTCTTAGCCTCATTTATTGTGTTACTCCTAGGCGTGTACATTTAAGCCCTTATGGCATGACATTGTAATTAATGTGTGATTTTTTTTTTATTTTGTATTATTCTATGTATGTATGTATTATTGGATACTCTATACACTTTCTTTTATTATTGCATCTTTTATATTCCATGGGCTGCTGTAACGAGTTAAGTTCCCATGTATGGGAAGGCCTCAGCCAAGCCTCAGCCAAGCCTCATCACCGCCGCTCTAGTGAAACCGAAAGGAAACGCAGACTACCAGTCCTTCGGGACACTGAGCTCTGTGCATCTGCCCAAACTGTCCTGCCTTATAGTGTTCTCTTCAGAACAACTTAAGACAATTAAACATGGCATGTTTCATGTTTCTAATTTGCAGTAGAGATAGCAACACCACAAACTACATGGACACATGGATCTCTTGTCATCGCCAAGTCATCTTTTTATTATTATTCTTTTTTAATCAAACCAGTTTTTGCCTATATTGCGGACAGTGCGGCTGTCACTGAACACCGCATTGATAGCATTTGTAATGAATTCTTACTCCTTGACTTTAGCAGGTGCTCTAATGCCACCCCTGACGCTGAATCATATTTGTGTTTTCTTTCATGAATTTTCCTAAAGGATGACTTCTTTCCATACACCTTCCAAGTAATACTTGGTAGATGCATTGTATTAGCATTTATTAAGTGATAGATTCAGCTGAGTTAGGCTTTGTACAGGGACAAAGAGATCACACTTTCATATTTGGCATTTGATTCTTGATTCTTCATTCATATATGTGCTTATTTCGACCGCTATGCTCAGTATTGCAGTCTCCATTTCTGTGTGCGGCCCTACATATCACATATGATGTATGGCTGTGTGTTGAACAGTCTGGGCCTCCAGCGCGGCCAACAGCATGGTGCTGAAGGGACAGCTCCTTGGGGAAGTGGTTCTTTACGACCGGACTCGCAAACATATGTTTCTCATCAACTCCCCCTATTGACAATAGCACCACTTCACGTCTGTATTATAGTACGATATATGTGGGTCAAATGTTTAGTTAAAAACACCATCCTTTAATCTGGATTTAGCTACCATTTTTGAAGTAAAATAAGTTATATATTTTTATAAAAATAAAAATATATAACTTATTTTACTAAACCATTCCAAGAATCTGAAATCCTATCCGGAAGATTACTAGACAATTGTCAAGTCAGCATAATAGCTGAAAAAACACTGATGTGTGTTTCAGCTGTTTTTATTTTAATGCACCCTGATCCAAACCCCCCTCCCAGATGTATTCCTAAGAATAATGTGATGACATAATCTGCATGAATCCCTGTAAAACCCCATTTAGGGACGGCTGCAATGACTGGTTTGGGTTGTGGAGGATGGTTTCCTCTACCATCAAACTCGTTAATGGTGTGATTTCATTTAGGTTTAAGTCTGATGAATCCTACTGATGGATCTCTGCTGTTTAAACAGGAAGAAGTGTTGGGGGCTGGGGGAGCTCATGTGACTGCTGACTAAACCAATATGTTTTCATTGCCAAAGTGAGCATGTAAATGAATCCCAACTTGGCACAAAATTACTTCCGGGAATAAGTGGACAATATAGAAAAGTGGGAGTGTACATTCAATGTAAATGATGCCAATTCATCACATAACAATATAAGCTTTTCAGAAATAATGTTAATACATTTTCGGACAATTCATTTGTTCATTTGTCACAACTGGTAACAATCTCAGACATACAAGGTAACTGATTGCAGTTTGCAGTTTCCTATTTTCCACCCCTAACTGAATGCAAGCAAAATAAATTGATAAAAGAAATCAATAATGTTACTCAATATTTAGAAAAAAACGTTGGCCCAAGCATAATTACATTAAACATCTTCTTATCGAACCCTGGCCTTCAAATTGTTTTAACCAAATGAAATACAGATTTGTTCACTGCGTCATACTCACAGCACACGGGATGCATGGTGTACAAAGTCAAATGTCAGCACCGAAGTTTTGGTGTAAAATAATAGACATCCTCCTGCCTACTCTATAACAATGAGTCATGGAGTCTGTGACCTCAAATCTCCTTGATAACTGCACTGTTCTAGGAAATCATCCGACAGAGATCAGTTTCACCTGCCTTCTCTCACGGTCAGCATTTAACAGTTTGTGTGTATACATAATACCATCTTCCCAAAGAGCATAGTGCTGAAGCATTCCTGTAAACAACCGGATAAGTCAAATACTGTTAAATTACATTTAAAATTATACATTTTTAAATATATTTTGATTTGGACTTTGGCAGAATCTATATTTGCAATACCCATCAGGGGTTATCACGTAATCTCAGTATCTGTGGCTCAATGTTCATCTTACATAACCATCTAGGAACTACGCAATTACATTAAAAGCATGAATGTGAATAGCATGTGGGCTTATTGAGACTAGAATGCAGATGGATGTAGGTGATGGATGTCCCCATCTCTGTTAATGTGCTCTGCTCATCGTGACCTTTAGTTTTTATCCCTTCATTATAAGGACAGGGGCATAATGCAAAACAGAAATTGTACAGACGCTTTCTAAATTTGGAAAACGTTAATCCACTGCTTGAATCCAAGTGGTGTAGACGCCGTCGGCAACACACAAACCAACACAAAATACGAAAATAAGTGTCTTAGCTTTGGAGTGGAGGGCGTGCATTCTGTGTTTGTGCAAGAACTCTTTCCTTCAACCCAATTTAACAACAACAAGGAGAATAAAGCACCAGAGCCAGGGATTTAATTAGTCCCTGAGCCGGCTCTGACGCCTGACTGACGGAGGAATAAAGCTTTGAATGGCCGAAAATAATTTTAAATGTTGATATTGACTAACTCGTCTGCATCGATAGACCCGTACCGTAGTCATAGAGACGGCCCTGTCATAATCAAAGTCTGGAGCGGTTCAGGCTGACGTCTTAGGGCTGGCAGAAAAAGTACAAAAACGTGAAGACAATGGCAGACAATGCCCAATAATTGTGACGCATGAGGGTACTCACGTATAAACATCGCGCACACACTGAACTCACAAAGACAAATGAAGTAAGATAAAGACGCAGGCCTATGTGTGGACATATGGGAACGTTACCACTAACAAAAACATCGGTGGATAGCAATTTAACACTTTTGAAAAGGCACTGAAAGCCTTAAAGACGGCCCACGTCACTCCTAGTGACCACTCAGCCAACAGAATGCTGTTTACATTGGATTCATTCATGACAAGTGTGTGTCTCAATTCTGCAGAGATACAACAACAGACAACATTTCCCACACAAAAGCATACATTCTTGCAGTTAACTTTGATAACAAAACATTCAAATCACTAATATGTTAGAGGAAACTATAGTTCCGCCTTGTCTGTGTCAGTTCAGGTAAGCAACTTTGTTTAGAGCCTGATACTGACACTACTTAACAAGCAATTTGATGGCAATATCATGTGGGGAATTCTAATAGTTATGTTGTTTGTTCTATGAAGACAACCTAAGCCCCCCTCCCCCTCCTTCATCCTATTTAGTACGAAGTAGGGGAAATTGGCTGGAGATGATAGAGGCCCTGATGTCATGGCCTATTTTGTACAGCTCCCCCTTTTGGTGAATTAAGGTATGTGCAAACAATAATGAACCAATTCACAGAAATGATTTAGTATGAACGAGACAAAAAAGGGTTCTTTCATTGAGAAATTATTATAATTATAAATGTGAGATGAGAAAATCCCTAAAGCAATTACTTTGATATCGTTTTATATATCATATTTTTATTTAACTAGCTGAACTTACTATTGAAGTTAAGCCACCCCACAACAGACAAAGAAAATGAATACAAATAAATAAATAGATACAAATAAACCAAAGTTTAAGAAATAATAATAATGAAGAACTTTTATATCATTACAGATGAGTGACATTTAGTACTTCATACATTAATACAATCTGCCTCCTAAGGAGGTCAGTGGTAGTGTGTGTAATGTTTCTGCCATTCATGGACACCCTACCTTTGTGGTTTCCACAGTTTCTTCCACCTTCTTTGCTTGGCCTATCAGTGAAGGTAGAGAAAAGTAAGAGGTTTTCAGATTATACTTTTTTCAGAAAATCTTTCTGGAAATTTCTTTCTGGTTATTGAGGACCTGGATTGAAAATGATTTTAAATGATCTTAATGCTTGTAAAATATTGATCAGGTCTTGATTATGTGTTGAACCGTACAGAGTATCTCTAAACACGCATTTGTGTAATCGTAAGAAAAGAAAATGGATTGAATAAAATACAACTCATTTAGCAGAACAGCAACGTGAGTTGGGTGGAACGATACTATCAGTAACTCTCATCTCACCCTTTCAATAACCGTTACCTTACCAAAAGTAGGTACCAATTGAAAATAATTAATGTTAGTTTTTGGAGCGTACACTTGTCCGATTGCAATCCTGGTCGTTCTCATGGTTGTTTGGGCAGGTATAAAGAAATTGTGTTCTGCAAGGTTATAAATATGTGGGATAGACAGAGAGACAATAATAACAATACATTCAAATTAAAAGCGTCTTTCGGTCCCCAAGGACACAGTAAACAACGATAAGATAAGGGCTGAGAGCCCCTCTGAATGGTAGCTTTTGAGCTCTGCCTTGAATGTGGATGTGGATTCAGGGCTGCGGATGGAGTCAACAAGGGAGCTGCCCTTTTACTCCTAGTGCATTTGGAAACCAGTGAGTCAACATGGAGCACCCACGCTGCAAGCCACTGTGATTTTACCATTCATCCAAATCAATTCATGTTTTGTTCAGAGCATGACGGCGTATTCTGCGGTGTATGCTGAGTCATTGCCTCGCCACCGAGTGGGCAACACACTGAACTGTCTTGTATAGACTGCCACACAATATTGATCAAGATCATAAAGGGTTTTAGGTTTCATTGTGTGTGGGGAGACAAGGGAATATGCGTGGCATATTAACAAAGACATAACAACTAAGCCAATCAACCATACGCTTGCATGAACTGTACTCAGTCCTGTTGGTCGTTAGGGACTGAGGTCAGCTGACTCTTGACCCATAAATCAATAGAAATATATCTCACTAGGGCCTAGATATCGATGAGATCTTTTCACCGCTTCATTCAGAAAGTTTTTAAAACCCCACCCCCAAAGGAGGGTAATGTAAGAGACAAGGAAGCCTGGCAAATGAAGCAAGGTGTTAATACTAAACACTTCAGCAGAATTCAACCCTGTGCCGCAGCGGGCTGATCACGGAACAGTTGTGTCGTAAGGGTTTCATTTGATGGTGGTCTGTTCCCTCAACATATTGCCAGCACGACCCTGCGGGAGTGCACGGAAATACAATTGGTTGTAGAAGCAATTTCATGTAGCACTGCCCAGCAGAAAGCACCTGGTCAGCAGACTGGGCTTGGTGTGTTGGGGGTTTTATTTGACCTTAATGGGCACCAACATCTCCAAATGCAGATAATTATTGTTTTTATGGTTCTTATTATTATTAAGCTATCACTCAACTTACATAATGTTCTTTGCAATCTACATTTCGAGACATTATGCGATCAATTGGACCAGACTTTCTCAAGTTCTTTATCTTGCCTACCCACAGACCTTCACCGATCATCGCTTCACATTGACTGAGAATCACTTTAGTTCATAATGATTTGTAACGATAAGGGAAAAATCGGTGCATTACCTGGTCAAGCTAGGGATGTTTTTTTTCCTCTCTGAAGCATTTTGGCATGGGAGGGAAATACTGTGCATTTAATACTGTGCATCTAGCATACAGTTTAGCAGTTCAGACACCAAGTTATCGGACGGAAGTTTGAGCCATTATTGTTTTTGGTCTAAATTTAGTCACTAAGCCTTCACATGGCTCGTGTCCATTGTATCTTTCTTCTGACAGTCTGCAGGGAGGCAGATGTCCGCCCAGCACGACACCACGGCCCTATTCACTAACACTTTGAGCCAGAGTGTGAGTGCCAGTGATAGACAAACGGTTCAGAGTCTGGTTATTAATGAATCACCTTCAGTACGGGGGTTCAGCAACAGCTGCCATGAAACGTAAGTCATGTAACAATGACTCAGTTTTTCTCGCTGGAAGAAAATCTCATAATAGCTCACATTATTTGATTCATTTATGTAATAAGACCCCCACAGCCACCTTGAACAACACATGGATTAGGTTTTTAGGTGATGAGTAATTATGGTTAATGTGGCGGTGGGGTTTGTGGCATCTATACCATTGGTTTTCTGTCCTCTGTGCGAGCTGTGTGAAGAGCTGAAAGGGGGTCTGCATGGGGTCATCACAGTGACACACACACGGCTATTTTGGGGGTCCTAATTAGTCTGGTGTGCGTGGCTGTCAAGAGAACGAGGCAGAATAAACTAATTTTAAGCACTTCATGTGAAACAAGTGCTTTCATACACACACAATTTTCGTTGAATCTTGAACTAAACGTGATTAAATGTGCTACCTTTAGAAACTAATATGTTTGAATTTACAGTTAGAATTACATATATTTTTCATGATATTACAATACCATAAAAAGATATTAATGTTTTAATGATGCTGATATTTTAACTGTAGCTAAATGTGAATTATGAATTCTCCATAATGTGATTACTTTCAAAAGGAAAATGTGAAATTATGAAACGCCTCTTGAGACTAATGATTGGTACTCAGTGTAATAGTGAATCAACAAATGACAACTGCTCCGCAAGATAAAGTGCGTTTTCCAAGCTGCATTGCAAAAGTAGCTGTTAGCATAGAATTCGGCTAATTTTAAAAGGTTGACATAAAGACGCAATTTTTTTTAAATCCTCTGTTGAACTAAATCATCAATCCCACAGTTCATTACACTGCAGGACTAATGAAACTAGGCGGATCTGGAGCTGATAACACTTTGTGGAGTCATTAGTCCACCACCATCAGCCCTTAATTAAAAGGAGTGTGGAATAGTTTTGCAAGGGATGTCCCGGAATGGAATTCATCACATGGAGAGGGAATGGTAGGGCCGGCTTTGAGGCCCACCCCCACCACCGAGCACCCAGAGGGGTACAATAAATCCCACTAAATGACACCTAATGGACCTGGAGAGCACCCATCATCACACCTGAAGATTTAGGAGACATGCTAGCCAGCTTTAAAATCCGGTCTTCTGTGTATTTGTTGGTGTGCGTGTGAGCAATCGATTGTTTGTGTGGGTGAGATTTAATATTTGTGTGTGCGTGTGAATGTTTGTGTATGAGTGTGAGAGACATAGTGTGGCATTTCTGAAGCACATATTGATTTGTGCCAATGTCTTAAGAGTGTATGAGTGAATTAAGTTATGGTGGGGGTTTGTTTGAACTGCTGAAGACAGAAAAAGATAACTATATTAAGGATGTTATAGTTTATATTACATCCTTAGTACAGCCATTGTTGCAAGTACACTACCACCTATTGGCAAAAATGAATGAATTGACCCACCTCTGTAAATTGTTAAGCACCATTTGTCACCAGTGTCCAGAAAACGATTGAATAATAAACAAAATAGTTTGCTAATATATTAAATACTTATGAAATTTAACCGAAACATCTTGAAAAGGCTTTAAACACAACTACTTTAATTGTACTCTTCCTGTGTGCGTGCAGGAACAAAATGGATTACAATTTTCAAGCGTTATATTTGGTTGGATTTTAGCTCAGTGACTCAGTTGATATTGTTGATATTTTAAGGAATGAGGTCCTAAATGAAATGAGAGTGGGATGAGAGCAGACGTGGCTGTGGTAATAGAAATGCTCCTGACCTTAGACATAATCCTGGCCTCTCCTGCTGCTTTCATGGCCTCTCTTCAGTTCAGTCACATGCCCACTTTCTCTGTCCCCCGTCCAACGTGTTCCCCCATTGCCTTTATCATTGTCTCAGAAATACGTACACATCGTGCCTATCTGTGCAACCAAGCACCTCCAATATGAGTCAGCGACGTTGTGTGGCATCCCGGTCAACTCCAAGCGTGGACGGTTGTAACTGCTTGATTTAATGCCCGACGCTCACAAAACGTCCAAAAAAACAGAAAATCTAACCAGAAAATCTCCATATTTGCACCGGAAATCCCATATAAGTACAAAATTAATGTAAAATTAATTAATCCCGTTGTCAATCATCCATCCTGCACCTTATAAATCCCTTAAAGAGTGGTTATCCTGCACTCCCACATAGGGTCCGGAGGTTTCCGTTCAGGTGTGGGTCCACCCTCTCCTTTCCTCTCTCTCGGTCTGTTGTCGATGCTCACTTGGTGTGAGCACGGTGGGAGCAGCGATGCAAGTGATTTGATTGGTCGTCCGTGCCGCGCTACGTGTGTGTGTTTGTGTGTGTTTGTGTGTGGGGGGACTAGGACGGCCCCTTTCTCTTGGCTCTCTGTGAACAGCTTATCCTGACAGGGTGATCCTTTAGCGATCTTTCTCTTCTCTATTTTGCCTGTTTTATAATTTTTGTTTGTGTGTACTCTTCATCTCCCCTTCACAAACACACACACCAGCCTGAACCATTTGTGACCCAGATTCCCAACAGCGACAGGTTACGTCACCACCAAGGCCCTAACATATCTCTCTCTCTCTCTCTCTCTCTCTCTCTCTCTCTCTATCTCTCTCTCTCTCTCTCTCTAGTCTTCTCAATTATCTCTCTCTCCCTCTAGTTTAATGTTCCCTTGGTTTCGCTGAGCAGGCACTATACTGCTATACAGCCAAAAGGTCACACTGGTACTATTATTTAGTTAGGAGCGGGAGATGCTAACATACGCTCAGTGGGGCCATATTTGAAAGAAAGGTCATCATCTTATGAGGCGTTTAAAATAATGTTCAGCGTGGGATAGAAAGATAAAACTGTATCAGCCTGCAACTGCTGACAGCTGCTCAGGATTCAACTAGACAGGGGATAGGTTTGCATTGGTGATCACCTGGATGCACTCATACAAATTTATAATAATAATAATAACAATAATAATAATGATCCAAAATAATAATAATAATAATAATAATAATAACAATAAGTATTAGTTAGTAATAAGTATTATAATAATCATAATAATGGCATATAGTGAACTAAAATCTAATTTTTTTATTGTGAACTGGGTTAATAGTTAGAATTATGCAAACTTAATGGTCCACTAGTCAGACTTTATGTGTAAATGGTAATCATTACCCAACATTGCACAAGCATTGTCAGGAGTAAAATCAGTTAATGCTGACTTCCACTGATGGAAGGGCATGTCTCACACCACAGAGGAGCAGAGGTCAACCAGCC
The DNA here is from genome assembly GCF_026213295.1 of Gadus chalcogrammus. Taxonomy (NCBI): domain Eukaryota; kingdom Metazoa; phylum Chordata; class Actinopteri; order Gadiformes; family Gadidae; genus Gadus; species Gadus chalcogrammus. Next base: position 14,465,293 of record NC_079427.1, on the reverse strand, counting down.
CAACAGCAGCTGAAGGAGGGTGAACTGAGGTGAAAGGAAGCACAATGAAGACCATTGTAAAATCGGGTTCAAAGCTCAAGCATCTGATGACTGGCTACTGCTCAAGATTTTGCAAGTAAACTCCAGCCAGACAAACTTCCACAGGTATACGTCTGCATGACGTCTGCGTGCCCCGCTACAGGAAGAGAGATCTGTATAGAGTGCAGAGCGCAGAGTATCCAGGAGCACTTGGACTTCAGCCACTTCAGCCAGCCGAGGAGCTGTTTGCATTCATTATTTACAGGTACCTTTCTAAAAAAATACAGGGGGATCGATCAGCCAAGGCAACTCACAAGGGTTTGGCAGTGAAGGAACGCAGAAGGGTACAAAACCGTGTGGTTTACACAGTGGTGGTTGGTTTACACAGAAAACCAAAACACCCACACACACACACACACACACACACACACACACACACACACACACACACACACACACACACACACACACACACACACACACACACACACACACACACACACACACACACACACACGTTTAGATATTGTGCTGTCAGTGCATCTTTACTCTTACTTAGTCTTTACCGGTAAATCACTACTGAATCATGCTGCAAAGAAAAAACTCACTATAACAGTTATGATATATGGTGGTAGTTCATGTTTACCGACCCATAATTCAAAGATAATTTGTGATCAGCACCCAAAACACGACCCATCCATAACCCTGTACGAAAAAAATTTCAGCAGATGGAAAATGGAGTGAATCGCAACATCAGCAAAGAGAACCAAATGCCCAGAATCGATCTATAGAGGAAAAAACTGTTACAGCATTAAGCATGATAAGAGGATAGAGAGAAAGTGTACTGGGAATCGAGCAAGGCATCGGTGTTGGCGGTGCCAAGAGTTGCATATTCATGTGTCTGTGTACTGTATGAGCCTTAATGTTTGTGGAGACGATTCAAAAGATTCATTGATTCCATCATATTTATGGTAACATAATGGCCACATGCAAAGAGGACAATGTGGACTGGTTGAAAAACTCAGTAAAGCCAAAGCAGACTCTGAGACTGAGAACTCAAGATACTTTGCACAGCTGATCATTAAAGTAATTTGTCTTACTAACGGACGTCTAACTTAAGTTACTATCCATTAAAGGATGGCTTTTAAAACATAGGGTCAAACCTACGGCAAACGGACCGATCCAATTATATAAGGGGAAGAGTATTTTTGCCGACGTATCTGTTTCCCTGCACCCCACTCTATTCATGCAGAACAGTTAGTCTATTCTGGAACCAGCATAGGAGTCAGCACCACTGCAAAAATGACTTGATTTGCAAGCCGAAAAAAATTATGACTCGTGATAATACTGCAGTCCACTTTATATTTCCCCATTTTCAATATTAACCAGCACAACATTTACATAAGCATCACACTAATAATATCACATCAGCCAACACACATCCATGGGGAAGCCACTACATACACACCATAATGTGGAATATGGGCCTGATTCCACACTATCTCTGTGGATATCATATCTCAGAACCAAGCTTCAAATACTGTTAAAATAAAAGACCTCTAACTAAAATACCATAGTTTACAACTATGGTATCTCTAAGAGAAGAGTGATAGAGGGCATAGAGAAAGAGCCATAGAAAGCACAACCATGTCATCTGAAATCTAGATCCAAACCCGTAAGCACCTCTTGTCTGAACAGTAAGCGCAGGAGCAGTATGAGGTTGAGGAGCGCGTCCTCAACACAACACTTCATCCATCAACACTCACTTACCTTCTGCAACTCAAGCCTCCAATTCCTCAACTCCACTGTATCGGATGTCTGAACAAACGTTTGTGTCTGAAGAAACTTTCTAGAAAGTAGCCGTCCCTTAGACCGGCTGTCGGCTTGCTAGACAGATAGATAACCACAAAAAAGTTGTCTGATTTTGGGCGACTCCGCCGAAACTAACCCCAACTCCCTGTTTGCAGGGCTGGTGTTGTGGCTGATGTTGTTTGTCCAATAAAAGCAAACAATGACATTCCATGGCTTGCAACTGTATTCATTGGCCTGGCCTCTGGCCTCGCTTAAAGCGTATAGTCGGACACCTCGGACGAGGGAAGCAAACAATAGCCGTGGGACTGTGTCACATGGCAGAGTGACACAGGGGGCGGCGCTGGGCCAGAGTGGGGTGATAGTAGGAGCAGCGATCTCACTATACAAATCTCTTTGCATCTCCCCTTCCACCACCACCACCACCCCCAAGCCCCCCACAGCACCACACCATATAGGACGATCGGGAAAAGACACACATAACAAACAACATATGCAGGAACGGCATGGGTCGGTGGAGGGAGAGGGACCTACCCGATCTTGTCGGCTGCACTGTCAGACCTGCGGGGGGAGAAGGAGAGCGTTGTTTAGCCAGGTGTACAGTGTCATCCACGTACATTCAATATTCATGTTGTCAGAGATGGATTCCAAGTGTAAAAGAAAACAGAAAAAGGCTCCAAGGCTCCCCCACCCCCTACGGCGGCAGAGGACTGGCCGTAGTGAAAGAATGACATCACAAAAAACAATGCGACAGCAAGGGCAGAGATGGACAGACACACACACACACACACACACACACACACACACACACACACACACACACACGCGCACACACACACACACACACACACACACACACACACACACACACACACACACACACACACACGCACACACACACACACACACACACACACAAACACACACACAGGGACAGCGGGACAGACAGACTGGCAAACAGACGGCTAACAGAGCAGCAGACAAACAGACAGAAGTACAGAGAAGACAGGTGGACCCAACAGACTGACATACAGGCGGGGGAGCCAAATAACACGCCGCCAGACAGACAGAGAGACAGACAGACAGACAGACAGACAGACAGACAGACAGACAGACAGACAGCGCCTAGCCGGTGGATGTGTTTACCTGCAGAGGAGACATGACATTCCGTGCCCTCTATAGCCGGGGGCTACGTAGCGCTGCTCCCCCCCGCCGCGCACGCTAGCAGATAGCACCGGAGCAGCCACCAGAGTAGCAGCCAGAAATCCCATAGGTTTACAATAATGTGTTCCCCCTACGCCAAGCCCAGGAGAAAGAGATACAGAGTGTGAGGGAACGAGAGAGAGAGAAGGGAGGGGGGCTGGGGGGGAGTAAGGGAGAGGGGAGGGGAGAACAGAGTGAATGGTGTAAGAGAAAGGAAAAGGGAGAGAAAGTGGCCGACTGCAAGCCAGCGCAGGATGAGAGGAACCGGTATAGGAATAGTGGAGGTAGAGAAGGCAGCAGGCGGAGACAGCTGGCTTAGTCTGGGGGATGTCTGTGTGTGTGTGTGTGAGTTTGTGTGTGCGTGAGTTTGTGTGTGTGCGTGAGTTTGTGTGTGTGTGTGTGTGTGTGTGTGTGTGTGTGTGTGTGTGTGTGTGTGTGTGTGTGTGTGTGTGTGTGTGTGTGTGTGAGTTTGTGTGTGTGTCTGTGTGTGTGTGTGTGTGTGTGTGTGTGTGTGTGTGTGTGTGTGTGTGTGTGTGTGTGTGTGTGCGCGCAACATTTAATAGATGTCCTATACGTTGCAGAATTGCAATTGTTGTTTTTTGAGAAAGAAACTGTTAGGGAGGAAATATCTTTCATCCCTACGCAACAAGATTTCCATCTCTCATGTACACCATTTGCTACATATATATTCTATAACACAGCGACAACCCAACAAACAAACTTTCAAACAGCTTTCCACAATTCCCAAACGACATGTTTATTTGTGCTCTCATTCGGGTGGAGGGTTAGCTCCTCAGTTTGACAAAGACATTTCCAATCGCAAAACATTGTAGTTGTTGTTGAGACAGCTCGGCCGTTTCTAAAGAAATATCACTCGCTGACGCTGCAAGACGGACGCCGGAAAGGAAACGCAACCAGTGGCTATTCCTGTGTTGAATGCCAACGCCTCGCAGCAGAGTCCATCCCGTAAGCTGCACAATGTACCACTCGGGAGGACACAGTAAAGGTAGCGAAAGGATACAACAGTGCATTGTTAAACAGCGTACGTGTGGTGTTTGCTGGCCTCCAGCGGGCCAGTGTGGTGATTAAGGCCACGGAGCAGCCGTGATGCAGGTAGGAAGGGCTGCTTACTGCAGCGCCTCTGTGTCTCCTGAGGGTTAGCGGCCCAGACGCCACGCTTCCCTCTGACTGCACTGCGTCTTTATCTCTCTCTCTCTCTCTCTCTCTCTCTCTCTCTCTCTCTCTCTCAGCCTCTCTCGCTCTCTCTCTCTCAAGATATATGAGTCCAACACTATGTGTGCTACTCCATGCACACAAGACCAACCACACACACACACACACACACACACACACACACACACACACACACACACACAACACACACACACACACACACACAAACACACACACACACACACACACACACACACACGACACGCACACACACTGAATTAGTGAGCCCCAATAATGGTCTAATAATATATATCCCGTGAAGAGACAGTAATATATCATATCATATCAATATATCACAGTAGTAGCGCCTGCATCAGCAGCAGAATATTATGTAACTTTGAGGGAAACAACACATAGTAGTCCATGGTTCATCCACAATTACAGTCAGGACAACATAGGACCATAGGTTAATAATGTCCCACACTATTAAAAGAATAATGCTGGGTTAATGCGAGCCGTGCTCACATTTCAATTCTGCTTCATGGTTTTCCTTCTCCTGGCCTCTTTTCCACAATGTCTTAGATCAAACACTTCAATCCTCTACTCAGCACACCCCTCCCATTGAAAATGTTAATTACAGGCCAATTAGTAACCCAAAACTTTACCAACAGACAAAAACACACAAAATCCAGCAAATGATCAATTCATAACCAAACAATCCGCCGAGACCACAAAACAACAATTGGCAGAGAACAACGATTTTATCTCATTTATAAGAATCGTTTTATTGACTCTAATGCAACAATTTGGGCAGTATCATCGAACTGTAGTCGTGACAATAGCAATGAAGAGGAACTGCCCTCTGGTGGACAAGGCAGGTAACTGGATAGAACACAAAGGTATATTGTAATAACTGTTTCATACAAGTATTGTTGGCCCATTTTTATAATGAGTAAGTTAGCTATTCCTATATTACATGTAAATTATCTCGAGGGAACGATACATCTCTAAACACCCAATGTACTGAACGACATAAGGAAGGGGAAAGGCAAAGAAGGAAGGAAGGTATCGTGCGTACGGTCTCACAGTGTTTTCGACGCTCCACATGAGCCCTGGTGGGGTGATTAAGGCAGCTGGATAGACCTGCTTACTGCAGTCTTTTTGTGTCCCCTGAGGGGTCAGCCAAGACGTCACACACACGCACGCACACGCACGCACACACACACACACCACACACACACACACACACACACACACACACACACACACACACACACACACACACACACACACTAATATATTTTCACACACGCAAACAAAATTACAAGGGATCTGAGTTTGGCTCCAGCAGGGCCAAAGCACAATCCTGCACGAGTAACATCAAACACACATTTTTCGCACATTAACAACTTTCTTCCAGACACATTTTTGGCCACAACCACAGAGGTGAGGATGCCGCTCTCAAGTGGACAGTGCTAGTTTCAGCACACTCACACGGACAAAATATATGACAGTCATAAAAAGACATCAAGAAATCATTCTCGGGCGACCTCACCTCTCCACTCGGATTAAGGGGGTCAGGAAGCGATTGGAGTCATCCTCATGGCTGCTCTGCTGGCTGCTCTGCTGGCTGCTCGGCTGGCTGCTGCAAGGGATCATGGCAGAATGGGACGAAGGACAGTTATAGCAACCATTCACTGACACATATTCACAAGGTTGTGCTCGCTGCCTGCATCATCACTCCATGTACGGTATATATTACAGGATTCCAACACACAAGTTAAAAGGACTTTGTACATTTCACTTTGTGATTGGTCGGCACCTTTTTGGAACACGAGTATCTCAAAGGAAGTAAGTTGCAAAAAAAGTGGCTTGGATTTTTCCGCTTGTGTTATCAGCGTGTGCACACATCATGGGGAGAGAAGGAGAAAGAGCAAGAGAGCGAGAGAGAGAGATAGATAAATGCAAGGAGTGAGACCTTAACTCATAACGTCTGTTATTGTTCTATTATTCTAAATGGTGGCATGTGAACGTTTGACGGTGACAAGAAACACAAAACCATCTTGTTTAGAGACTTAGTGTGATCTATAAATATTTTATCAAGGCAGAAAAACAGCTTTTGGAAAGCATATAATACACCATGGTCATTTAATACCTTTAAGGCCAGGCCCTAGTCGTGACGGAGAACCTGACCTTGATTAATCGGAACATACGTCTGTTAAGCCTGGAAACACGACTTGGCTTGCTAAACGTATCTTGCTCCTACCCAATACAGTAGAATGCTTTGGTGGTACAGGGTCATTTTTCAATTTGTTCTCAAGCCAAGTCAGGTCCTTTTTTATTTGTTTAGCTCTTAATCACAGTCAAAGTCTCAGAGGAGTTTATAGGCCATATTTTACCAAGTCCTGTAAAACATTTAACTAGTGACTGCTATGACTACTATCTGGACTTCCTCTAACAATTTCACACACAATTCCACAAACACTGGAATAAATAAATAATAAACTAAGTAAACCCAATTCCCCCATCTTCAGGTGATAAAACCATCTGATAAAACAACTTGATGCAAATAAAACACCAAGCTAACCCTTTGAAGTATGAATGTGAGGCAGCAGGTTAATAGTGCAGTGTTATTCTAAGAACACTAGAGGGGGCTATAGCAACTCATTTTCACCATGGCAGCAGGGACTAGAACACAGCTGCGAGTGAGAAACAATAACAAACAAAAAGGTCACCAGGGATAGAATGCCTTATGTGCAAAACAGACATTCAACGTCAAAGCCTTCCACCTTCATGGTTTATTAATAGGACTTTCTTATTTCTCTTACTGTAATACAATCCCAGACACATCTGAAGGATGGATAAAATAACATAAAGATGGAACTGCTATTTTTTTTACCACACTGTGACATTTAGAAAAGAAAAAGGCCCCTGCTGGAAATGTCGCCATTAATTCACTTCTGAGTCTGGGACCAGAAGCCTTTCATCTGATTTCCAGAAACCTTTATTCTACCAGACAAAGAGCCTGTGGTAGGAGTGGACATCGGAAATAAGGAAATTGCTGAGAAGTCTTTTGGTATTACTGTGAATACATTGAAATGTTGCAGTACTAGTAATATTATGTACATTTCTCTGCCATTCCACACACAATTATTTGGGAGTGAACTCTACATGTGTAAACATTATATAAATAGGTTCAAGTTAACTTTTTTAGACATAAAAGACATAAAAGAAACCTTGGCAAACCTTGCCAATATATGGTCAATAGATGTCTTAGCAGTCCAGAAGTCTTAATCCATAGTCAGGGATTTGTAAAACCTACTTTCACAAGGACCTCAGCTGCAACAGATCCCACTCGGAACTGTAACTGTAATGCAAATGCATTACAGACAGACAAGCTAACATATACCTGACATTAAGGATGACCAAAAGGTTTAGATTGCATTTAAGATATTTTTGTTGATTCACAGTTCTGCCCGAGCAATGGAGCAGGATTCTGCAACTAAAATCTATTTTGTCTGGCTACGCTGTCGCTATGTGTGGAGAGAAATCAGAGTATACCTCTATTGATTGGTGAGTTCAACACACTGAAAAAGGAGACAAATAGAAGACAGGGATAAACTGTACACAATTAAGCATTTTTCCCATAGTGGTGTTCATTTGAAAGCAGAGAACTGTGCTTTAACACCTCAATTATGCACCTTAAACGTTTTTTCCAGATTAAAGCAAGTTTTTCACAGATCAATGATAATTAAAACAACACAGAGTTGATCCTTCTCATTTTCCATTTGATTTGTCTGACATCACAACAAATTAAAGCTGCTCTCACCACAAGGCCATCAGCTAAATAATCCACATCTCCGCTCAGATGATTTAATAATGTATCCTAGAGCGGACACCAGGACTGGTGACTGAGGCATCGTGAAGCTATACATGGCAATCTAACCTCCACTCCCAATTACAGGTGTGAATGCGCATTTTCTAATGCTTGAGAACAACGGTCAAGTAACGGAGAATATAACTCCAGCACCACTTCTCTTTTACAAGAACAGCGTTCTTTTCTATTATAAGAATTCTACTCATAAGGTGACACGCGGCGTGAGACTATTTGCGTACCGGTCGCGTTGATAACCTTTTGATAAACAGAAAAACTTTTATTACGTGAACACACCAAAGGCTGGCCTGTTCACAAATTACTTGTTTTTAGTTAGGAATCACTATTGAAGCATGATTAATAGATACAAAAAGATCAGCTGCATTACCACCACAACTTTATTATGGAGGCAGGATAGTCTATTGGGTTTAGCTGTCTGAATGCCAGCCAAAAGGTTCACACCCCAAAGTCCACATAAAAAGTTTTAGGCATCCCAAGGCAAGATGCCTAACAGCGAACTGTGCATGCATCTGGATATAAGTAGTACTAAATATAATTTACTGTAAATAAATATAAGAAATAAAATAATATAAATCTAAATATGATTTCTAGTTGTCTTTATGTATGTTCATACTGCACATAATAATTGCTCATACAACATTCTTAATCCATCTTTTTTTTACTCAGTGTATTAGTTTACAGAATGGCCATGGATGTGTCTCAAACTGAATCAGGGAACCCTTGAGATGTTTCCCCTTCAGAAATGGTCCTCGTCTTATCGGTCATGCAAACAGCCTGTTTCACCATGCCTTCCCCACATACTCTGCACTATCTACGAAAACAAGCCCACCAGTTGCTACAAACGTTAGCTGCGACCTCAGTGACCGACTTTGCTAATGATTTCGAACATTCAACCATAGAAGATCTAAAAAAATCATGAGATGAATCTGGACCATGTAGCAACGACACATATCCCTACCTCAGATATCTGCTTCATGGTTATGGTAAGTGCTACTTACAGCAGGGCAGATAGCCCTCTTGGTGAAGTCCCCATTGTTCCTATCCAATCCTGTGTGATGGCAGCAACGTTCAACTACTCATTCCCAGGTCATGTTTGCACATTGACCGGCAAATAAGAAGGTAATGTCCAGTCAGGGTTTTTTAAGACCAAAAGTGGCTGCTCGGATAATCTTCCACACAGCATGAAGCATTACAATCAATAGCAATGCCCTAGCACCTATGGTGTTTGACAGGAGCAGTAACAAGGAAATACACTGAATTCCATTTATTGTGTGCCAGTCAATTATTCACAAAATAAGTTTTGGTTTAACTTTCATGCTTAACGATGCAGCTGTATTTCAACTGAGTTTACTGTACCTCTTCTGGTCCTTTGTTTACTGTAACGATAGAGTTTACATTACCGTACCAAGTGCACGTTTCTCCATAGACAAGGCCCACACCCTCCCAAAAGTGCTGTATACTCTAAGTCATGAGGCATTATAAAGAGATGATGGTTAATGGTTGTATATAAAAAAATATTATATCTTATGATATGTCTTTTTCATTCGGTTTTACAATGTCTTTTGTGCAGCACATCAGCCTACGTGCCTGTAGCCTGGTTTGCAGAAACTGTATCAAGCTGGCTCAATAATGAATGAATTTCAAAAAGATCTCATTCTGTCATCATTGGTCTATTTGACACCAAACTACAATCAGACTTTAGGTAAAAACAACACTAGATACAATAACCGGTTATCCTTTGATGTATTGTACGTGCAAATGCCAATTAATAGCACACACCCTCATGCATGAAATACACCTTGAATAAGGAGAATACATTAATCTGCAAGGTTAGTATCATATATTATGTATATATTGAAACCTACTTGTTTCATTGCGAGGTCGACTTGTTCAGTTTGTTATGGTTATAGGGAACTTACTTGCATTCCTACTTCAGATAACTTATTCCCATGTAGTATTGAATCTAAGCTTCCTTTTCTTTTCATATAAATCAGCCAAATTATAAGAAAGAGTGTGGCTAATTAAGCTGCCTAATATTCGCCCTCGGGAACGGTATTCTGTCACCGTGGCTTTGCTGAAGTGGATTATTATTCAGTGTTTTACACTTTACACTGACGAGGTTAAACGCGGTAGTCTCACTCTCAAGACAGAAAATGCATTGTATTTTCAGAGAAGCCACGGTTGAGATTTCTGGTAGGGGCCTTCTCTTCGCTAACAAGAGCCAACGGGTCTCCCAAGACATCAAAAACACATGTTGAATTAAAAAAGTCCTTGTATAGGCTGTGGGGATGCCATGTTGTTCAAAAGAGATGGCAAAAGAGAAACTAAAAGTGCAAAGAAGCGTCATTCAGTAAGCAGTGTTGTTGAATAACTAGGCTGCACTGTGGTGAGAAAAGCGGTATTAACGTGGGCCTCATATAGGTCGCACCAGTGGAAACTCTGCATGGTTGACTGAACCGCAACGGCTAAGATCACAAGCAGTTGGATCTCAACTTTAGACCCTCACTCAAATGGAGCGCTCAAGTGGGACAGGGGGACGATCACTCATTGTGATCCTGCCAAAAACTGACAACATTGACATATGATCAACCACACGGCGACCAAATGTGTCAACTTTTAATAATCTCACATTGTTTCCCCGAAACAAGTTTTGACAAGAACATAATGACATTATAGGGTGTAAAACCATTATGCTTCCTGCAAAAGGGCAGATAAATACGTTTCTTTGAATAAAGATGATACATTTCTTGCAAGTGGATCAAAACATAATGACCTGTATTCTCTGGACCTGTAGCATTACAAACCAATCAGCCAGATAACAAAGGAGTGGAGGAAACACAGGCAACAGCATGGACCTGCCGGGGACAAAAAAGGAGCGGGAAGGTGGGAGGATGAGATTGTATGGGAGTATGGGAGGTTAGAGGATGAGAAGGGCGGCGATGGTTTCCCTTACCAACCTGCTCTCACTGCCTTGCTCCTTTTTCTCCCTGACCTTCAGCCACTTCCTCAACAGGAAGCGCTTGCGTCGTGGCGAGGCGCTCGGCGTGGAGCAGTTGGACCAGGTGGAGAGCGCGTCCTCGTCGCTGGACGGGGTGATCTCGATGGAGGGCAGCTGCAGGTACTCCTTGGAGCCCGAGCGCGAGCGCACAGGCGGGCGGGCGTTCTCCCGCTCGCTGGGCACATTCCTCATGCGCCGCATCTTGAAGCGCTTGCGCCGCAGCGTTGGCGTGGACGAGCAGGACTTCACCGAACAGTCCGACGCCAAGTGGTTCCCCCAGTCCGAATACTCCGGCCCGTCCTTTGGCACGCTCACCTGGAGAGACGGCGGCCGCAGCCTCTCACCCATGATGCTGGATTGGTTGTTTCCCACCCCCGATCCTAGGCCGAAAGCTTTGTCGTAAAAAAGCGAGAAAAGCGGTCCAACGGAGGTCTGGAGAGGATTTGTTGTGGTACAAAGTGAGATTGTCAATAGTCGTTGAGCAACCTCTACTGCAGTCCCATCAGCTCCCCTGTTTTTTTTTTTTGCAATTGCAAAGTTGAGCAAAAGTTGCAAAGATGAGCTCACTCTCTGTCTCCCTCGCTCTCTAGAATCGTTGGCCGGGAAACAACCCCCGACGTGTTGTAGCCTGGACACACTCCGGGACAGTGCTTGGTTTCCTCTGCTCAACGATGAGGTTTATGGAGATATCCGTTTGTCCGAGCGGGTTGGCAGACGCCGAGCGGTGGCATTCAAGCTGGTCTGTCAGGCTGGAGAGGAGAGTGCTGGATTAGATAACAAAGGGGGCTTCTGTTGTGGGAGAGGTGGATGAAAGATGCATAAGGTCTGTCAGGGACCGTAACACGACCCCACTGTGGGCTCTCCCTGGGGACCGGCAGGCAAAGTTACACATATGCTTTCAGGGACATTCTCCACGCTACGGACCGAGACACAGCTCTGACGGCCACCCGATTGGCTAGCTACTGTTGGCGAATGCTAAAGGTGAAGGCATCAAGGGGGTCTGCTCTTGAAGGTTAACCGGTCAAACAAAAGGCAGCAGGTTTAAGAGACAGCTCTTGGCTTTGTTGTGTTTAACCCGTAGCTCCAGCCCCTGATGGAGCTCTTGGTTGCTTCCTACTCGTGTGTAGGAGATAGAGGTACTGCACGCAGAGGAGGATGGCGATCCGATGGCTTGCTGGTTTGCTGCTGTCGCCACACAGTTAGTTCCTAAAGGTTAAAGGGGAGTTGAGAGGACGCTCGGTATAGGCAAGACTGAGTATGACAATGTGAAGAATACACAGAGAAACACCCACAGCAACAAACAGATGCACAAAACCACACACAGCAACAAGCAGACACGCAAGCAGGCATAAACATGCGTATGCTGTCACCACGAGACCACAAAACAAGCCATCAGGTGTTGGAAAAGATTGGATGCAAACAGACACACGCATGCACGTGCACTTCCTGTAACTGTCATGGAGGGCTATAAACAAATGACATTAACTTGTCTTCACACAACGTACCCAGATTCTCTAGTCAAGCCACCGGGACTACACCGTCTTGAGCCACCACCACAATGCACCAGGGGGAATGTCAGTGAGAACCGCTTGACACCGTTAGTGTACATCGCACCTTCCGATGCATATGACACAAAGTGCCAAGAACCAGACCTATCGATTACTTGCTGATCAAACCTATCGAATCATAATGGATAGTTATCAAATTACAAATGACATGAAGGTTGTGGTAACACTGTTTTTTTGGGAGGCAGCCAGGATATTGTCTCAGCTTTTAACCTTGGCTGAGGAGACGCATATGCTACCAGCCACCTGCTCTACGCCTTAATTATGCACCCGCTGCACAGTATGCAGCGGGCTCACCCACAGCACTGTTGCAGGAGAAGTATTACTGTAATTATGGCTTTCTTGCTGGCAGGAAGAAAGGAGAAAAAAAAAATGTGGGTGCTAGGGTACTACTCACCAAACCGGGAGCTGCCAAGCATTAGGGCAGATGTCAAAACATAAAAGACACACTGATCAAGCCAAGAGTCAACACCACCATCTGTCTGCTTCTCCATTCAAGCATCTTGAATTTCTATATACTGTGGACTAACGAGCCATTGTACAGCATTATATTGAACGCTGCTAAACATATAGAATAGTTATTAGCTTTTGGCGTAAAAAAAATACATATGTCAAAATAACGTTTCAAAAATGTTTAATGGTTGATCAATCAGTAGTTAGCTATATTTAAAAAATAGAGGTGGGAGTGTGATTTTGGAAAAGTGAATCATAAATACTTAAGCAAATGAACTCAGTGCAGAGCAAACTACTCTACTCTACTGTCTGTTTAAACACTCTTATCAGAGTACCGTAGAGAGCCTAATCTTTTTTGGATTGATGACCCTTAACCTATGAACAAATATTTGACCAATGCTACTGTTAAAAGAGCAAAAAACTATGCCTGTTTAATGATGGGAACAGCCCTAGACAAAATCATGTCTTAGATTACAGATAGCTGCCAGAATATGCCAATAAAGAATATGGCAATAAACAGCATAAAGACACGTCAAATAAGTGTAAAATGTAAACCATGTACTAAAAAGCCAAATGTTACAATGCTTTTTTTCTTACAATTCAACTTGTATTTTTATGACTTCACCTCGCACCACAAAGTTGTAACAAGGTGGAATGTAAGGTAGACATTTTCTCTAGTAAAATTGTTCAAGCACAGAGAAAGTTCAATTTACGTTCAGACATAATACTGCATTTATGCAGAATTAGGCAGGTCCCAATGCTATCTCGCAGGAATTAACCACAGCATTTAACCTGGAGCAGGAGGGTGTGGGTCAGACGACACCATGCATTAAATATGAAAACACAGCTACACACGGGCCACAGGAGAAGCCTGAGGACGGTGAGGTGTTGGCTCAGGTGACTGGGAGACTGCACATGTTGTTGGAAGCACGTCAGGTGACTGGGAGTCTGCACATGGTGTTGGAAGCACGTCAGGTGGGACTCTGGACAGAATGGTGGAAGGGGAAGCTGTACCCAGACGCATGACTACATTGCCGGCTATTAACATCTTTGGATAATGAGTGATAATGTTTTGTGTGAGGAACCTGTAAAGACCTATAACAATGATGCATTAGTGCCAATCTCTAAAATGTTCACACAACTAATGTTTATGAAGTCACTATCGCCGAATGAGGTCTCACCATGTGGATTGAGCCTATGGCCCACTGAAGAAAGCGCTTGCATTTGCAATGTTATGAATGTTACGAACTGGATGACAGTGGCAACACTGTTTGCGATCTCCCTGCTGACCACCCAAGGGGTCACCAAAGCAAAAGGAATACAAAATCGTAGAGGGTTCCACTGTGTGGTAAGCGACATGAGGACAAAAAACAAAACTAAAAGCCCTCGATGGCGACTCTTGGATTAAAAGTACAGTGTACAGCTGTTTGGGACCTGGTGATCTGCTGACTCTCGGCCGCTTGGACTTGGCCCTGTGAACATCAGTGGAGTGGACAGACGGACCCACCATGGAGCCCCTTTGCTGTTACAGCTGAGACACACGGAGCTCCATCTCTGGGGCGGTTCACGGCACCGTCACATCCCTCATTTTCCACGACCATACAGGGTTCCAATCCCGTCTTGCTTTGGCGTCTCTCTTCTAAGCTCTGTGTGTCCTTGCCAGTGTTGTTGAGTGATGATAAGCCAAGTGCTAATGAGAATTTGATTACAGCAGCTATGTTTTGATGGAAGGGCACATAGGTGGCACTCTACTAAGCAGTATACTGTATGTCAAAATAACAAAAACAACCGAGATAGAATGCTTTAACAAGTGACAAGTGACCTTTGTATGACCCTGGAAGTGACGCAACAAAAAGGAAATATCTTTTGTATGTTATTTAAAACATATAAGTAAGAAGAAAAACCTTACCACACAGAGCTAGTGATCACAGCACACCAGATCCTTAGATAAGGAATCCTCCTTATATCTTTATTTACGCCTAATCTTGTTATTGGTTACACCACTTTATTTTCTAAATCATACCTCATGGCGTGGAGCAGTTGGACCAGGTGGAGAACAAGAGGAGTGTGATGTAGATGTGCCCATTTTAGCTGGTGGACAAAATATCTCTGTCGATAGACCAAGATGGCCACATAAACCCAGCTCATAACAGCCCATAACTTTTCCATTTCCTGTGCTAATCTGCATCTCGACAGGCCCCCTCTGGCAAGGATGGACAGTGAAACAACCACAGATGTCTTCAACACAGTAACTGTAATGTTTACAAACTAGCAGAGGACACTTTTCTACTTTAATTTGAAGGAAAAATAAATTAAATCTCGCCAGTTGAATTATGAGCACCTAACCTCGCAATTCAGAAATATTTAGTTTCATGAATGGGGAATGATAGCATTTTGGGCCCTGTGAAGAGGGCTCCTCACCTCCTGTCTGCATAGCTTACGTAAGCGTGCCGTGGACACTTCAGCGCCAGGGGGACGTCGGACTCAGAGTTGGCAGACGGAGCATATTTCTGAAGAGATGGGAGCTCTCCATTTGGTTCATTATTCAACTTGTAGAGGGTTTCTGGGCTGATCAAGGCTCAAGCCCCTCATCTCTTATTTATATCCTGCCTTCCAAAATAAACCATGTAACAGTAGTATAACAAGAGGCGGGTCCCTGGCATGGGATATTACTAAATCTGGAGCAATAACTTGCTGTCATGTGTCAGCATTAGATGGATTACATTTTGGGTTGCAGTGTAAAACTTATAACCGATTGATTGTCTATTTTTGTGAAATATTTTAACAAGGCGAAAAGATCCAACATCATCTATGTCAAAATAGAGTTAGGTCTAGAGCAAGTCCAGGACCATTTTTATTTCTCTGCCAGTCGTAAACCTCATACAACTAACTCACCAAACCATTCAAAGGCAGTGTCTTGACACAAACGATGTATGGGACAACGTAGGATAAAAAAAACGGGTTGTTCTTAATAGCTGTTTTCTCACAGAGCTTGGACAAGCTAGTGCATTGCTGCAGCTGTACGACTATCTCTAGGTGGACTTAATGAGAACGGTGGTGAAACATCACACATCCTTTCATCTCTGCTGCATGGCTGCACTCACACTGAACCAGTTAATCAATCAGACCGGGTAGCCAAATCAGAACTGTACCAATTTATCATTCAGACCAGGTAGCCCAATCAGAACTGTACCAATTCCATCCAGACCAGATAGCCCAATCAAAACTTTACCAATTTATTATTCAGACCAGATAGCCCAATCAGAACTGTACCAATTTTTCATTCAGACCTGGTAGTCCAATCGTAGCGCAAGAATCAACAAGGTGGGGATGTACTTTGGGGTCAGTCAGAAGCCAGAAGATTTTCAAAAGATTATTCCATGTAGCTACTCAAGAACATGATGAGTAAACACTGAACCATTTGAGCATGTGGATAAAACATTGTAACCCCAGGGGTAGATGAACGACATTAAGTTACCAAGTTACAAGGGAACTGCCAAATTAAATAGTTTCAAAAGGAAATCTTTCAGGTGAAACGTCAAAAGAGGCATCCCATAATATGGTTGACGTTTTACATTGTAATGTTACACCGTGTCCTGTGTGTATTTTGAAAGTTGAGTTTATACAGAACAACGAGCCACTAGTGAATAAATTGGACCAATTAGCAGGTAAAAAAAACAAAAAACTGCCCCTTATAATTACAATTCCTTAGACGTTATTTGAAGTAGCCCAGTTGGATATGAGGGTTTAATTTGAGTCATGTTTGAACATTTAGCCGCCAAACCTTCAGTGCCAAGCAAGCTTTTTTGACATAATTTGACAACTCCTTGATATGAAATCATTTGACAACTCCTTGAAACTCCAAAAAATGTCTTTGCTGCTTTCTTTCCATTAGTCAGAAATATCATCAATCAGTGCATTTGATTAGCCATGGCTGTACAGAAAATGTTTGCTTGGACGTCAAAATAAGTAAATTCCCTATTGTATACAGATTTTGTATTTAGATGGAATCCTTAAACCAGTAGGAAATCATTGCTAAGCCACACCGGATGATCGAACATATGTGGGCATTTCAGTCTGACAGAATGAATGACTGTTGATGAATGCATGCTAATGAAATGGATGAATGCTAAATCAATACACTTCCAGCTTCACTCAAGTCTCTCAAACACAGTAGTCCAGTAGGCCTCCATCAGGGTGCAAATGATGGGGGGGCCGGGCGGGCATGACTCGTTCTGTGTTGGAATATTGTATACAACATGCGTATTACACATTTAACCTACCGCAGTTGTCATTTTGTAACTCAACCCTATCGTGAGCAAGTTTCTCCTGTATATCGATGAAACAAGAGTTAGTTGTCATGCGCCATGGGACCTGATCTGGGTATATATACCAAGCTTAAGCCATTAGCTCAGCACTGTCCTCGGTCCATACTCGTCTGGAGCCATGACTCATTTCACAATCACAAAAAGCCTCTGACATCAGGCGAGCTTAGTAGCCAGGCGGACACTCGCTGATACACTGCGCCGCTTTAACACACTGGAACTCAGCCCCTAAGGTCAGTCGGAAAACATCTCTCAGTCATACTCTATGCCATATGTGTTACATTATAATACAAAGGTCATACGGCCTTAATTCACATTCTCATTTCAATACAGTTGTTCAATGACAAATTTCAACTGATACATTTTGAGCCGTTGTAATCGATAAATCAGTAGTCTTGAAATTATCTGGAGATAGTCCACTCAGAATACAGAACATATTTTATAGTCTACGGTAAGCAACAAGAAAGACCATCAAACAGCAAAGTTGGTACAATGCTTCCTGTGTGTGTGTGTGTGTGTGTGTGTGTGTGTGTGTGTGTGTGTGTGTGTGTGTGTGTGTGTGTGTGTGTGTGTGTGTGTGTGTGTGTGTGTGTGTGTGTGTTGTGGCGTCCCGCCAATTAAACCTCGGCCCGGACGGACCTGAGGTTTCATCCTGGACGGAAAATACCACCGTCACCCACCAGCCGGCGACGGAGAGCGCCCGTTGAACCCCAATCAGCGAGATGGGAGACACCTGGCTGGACAGCCAGGAAGACACTTTAAAAGGAGCACGAGGACTGACATTTGGGAGGAACGGGAGCGAGAGAGAAGGAAGCTCTCGGGTCCCCGAGCGACTAGAGGCTCACGGAGGCCCTAGAGACCGCGATTACATTATTTGTCAAAGATGTATGCAATAAATGCCAAGTGTGGCTTAACCCTCGCTTAACCCTTGCTTAGGGGCCACTCACACTAGGGCCGTTTGCCTGTTCCGTGCTGCAGGAAGATTCAGCACGATTCCCCCCCTCCCCACTCCCCCCGCTGGCCCGTGGTCACACTGCTCCAAAAGGACGTGGCCTAGGCACGATTGCTCCTTCATACATACGTCATCACGTCGTAATACGATAAATACGTCATCACCAAGCGTCCTCGCCGCCATAACAACAATGGAGAACAACAATGTGAATGATGTTGTCGGCCCAAATTTCAAGTAAACCCTCGACTTCACTATCGCACCAACGTAAACCCAATCGTGAACCGCTTGCCGCCATTGCTGAAAAAAAATTTTGTGGGGAAAAAGGGCATGGACCTATAAAGAAAGAAGGGTCGCGCAAGGACTACGTCATCCAGCTCACATTGCGTATCCGCGCGTGTGCGCGTGTCATCTCATTAGCATCTGTACTTTGGCCACGGCACACCTCTCCCAAGTGTGCCGTGGCCAAGGGGCTGTTCCGTGCTGGAATATGGATGGCGTGGTCACAGACTTTAGTATACAAATGAGCTCGGGCACAGGGCCGTGGCCCTAGTGTGAGTGGCCCCTTAACGTGTGATTCGTACCTGGAACCCGGCTCATTGGGGGAGCGGGGTACCACAGTCTGTGTTTGTGGTTAAGTATTTTTTTTTTTTCTCAGCACTGACAGCCAACTAACACGCGAGAAAGAAACTTTGTATTTAGAAGGGGACGGCCAATGCAACATCTACTTTACATTCACAAAGTGCTCCCTCAACCAACAGAACTGAGTTTTATCCGGACGAGTATCTAAAGCACAGCGGTCAAAAAAAGGCTCATTGCTGCTCAATAGGTTTCAATTCATTGGCAAATGTGAAGGGAAGGCATACATTTGCCCACAAAAACATGCAAATAAACAAACATACACTTATTCGCACATACACTGCCCTTTTGCAGAAAGCGTTTCTGCTAACTTGGATTAAGTAAGAACTTCACACAGGATGTGGACCCCTTTTTTCACCAGTTGTCGTTAACACATGCCTCTCAGCACACAATCAACAAGGGCAACATGACAGACAAGTGTGCCCAAACAGCTGGGAAGGAGTCACATTACAAAGCCACCAAAGATCTGTCCTTCTCTTACACAAGTCATTTATAGAATTATTGGAATCACTTGAGTATACATTAATAATTTCACTTATAAGACACATACAAAGACTTATTACAACTTTTACTAGAGAATGACAGATAATTATATTTCTTTTTATGAAGTTTATCGCTCAAGCAAATCCCTTATTAACTTTATCAAATTGTGAATGAATGAAAACGCTAGGCCTACCTAAAAAACATACGTAGGTAGGCTACATGACGTTAACTATGCAACACGTTTTATTCAACCTACGAAATTAACCTCGCGTATTCAATGAAAATAATCCTGATCAAAACAATGACGACCCGGCGACTGATCTGATGTTTGGACAACATGAAGAAACAAAAAGACCGAACCTGTTAGTCAAGAGTACTTTGTTATTTCCAAGCGAGGGCTGTGTGTATCGATTGCAATCGCTTTCTATTGAATTGCAGTTGCATCATAACTTGACAACAACTCATACAATTATGACATCGCTCATGATACCTGGTCGCAGTGGAAGGAAGGAGGAAGAAACTCAACTCATGCCCCGTCCGTGTCTGTGTGTAATAAAGTGTTTTACCTTTGGTTTCAACAAGTCAAGTTGCGCTGTGTGGCTCAGCACACAAGCGGCTATTTCTGTACCATATCCCAGCGGACCACAACAGTCGATCTTCTTACAAATGTTCTTTCCGAATGCGATTGACTTAGTGAAAGAACCCAACACAGGCAATCAGTGCATCTTGTAGGCGGGGAAAGGACACCGTTATCCACAGATGGGAGTGCGAGAAAGCAGACCACTGAGCGATGACCTATCAGTGGCGGAGCGTGCTGCAAAACAGGAAAATGACCTCCCTCATTTTAACCTCTTACTGGCCTGGATGCTGTCGCTATGTACATTCGGGTGGTTCGATTGGAAGGACAAATGTTCAGCAGGCCGGCGTGGTCGGGACAAGCCGGAAAAATAGCAGCATAATTGATGTCCGTAATCACAACTATAGAAAATGTATTGAATCATTTTGTAACTCAAGCATGGCATCATTTGTCGAGGATTTTGTAAATTCATCGGGTTATTTAAGGAAATCATATTTTTCATCTGATCGCAAACTATTGGTCGATCTACATTATGATCTTGTAGTTCAAATGAGTCTAGGGTTCCTGTCAAAAGTTCACAAGACGTGTATATATATATGCATGTTTCTTAACGGGCAAGCGACCCGCTCGACGTGCCAGTGTATTTATTTTTGGGCAAGATATAAATATTCATGAGTAAAGAGTTCTGAACGTTCTCATTGGTTGCCTGGATGTTGGCATTTATGGAAAGTCTGTGTGAAAATGGCCTATTGGTACATCTCACCACATTCATATTTCAATATAGGCCAAGTTAAAAAAAAATGTGTGCGTGTGTTGCATGCTGCACAGGGATAAATTTGCATGCATATTTGCATAAATAGGCCAAGTTACAAATACGAAGGCAACCAATAAAGTCCATCAAAAAATCGTGGATATTTTAATAGAATATCCTATTTCTTGCGTCTCCAGTTTTAAAACTATTATCCTATTTCGTGCGTCTCTAGTTTTAAAACTATCATCAAGTTATCCCTTTGCTGCTAGACTTTTATGTGCGTGTCACCATCATAAAATAAAATGCCATAACAAACACTTGTTATGCCAAAGTCCATGGAAGCTGATCTTTAACGCCTGTGCGGATGCAAGGTTAAAGGTGACACACTACAATGTGGGCAATATATCTGTGACATTGCGGCCCCATTGTGCCTGTATGTTTCTTGGCCACAATGTGTGTCTCATGCATGGCAGCATGCATGAGACACAGAGTCTTCATTGAACATCATGAAATGGCCGCACGCACGCATGCACGCCCACACGCCCACACGCACACACACACACACACACACACACATACCGAGGGTAAGTCCAAAGACTGATTGCTTCTGTGACAATATTATGGCATGGTTCCCCCCTAGGTTATTTATCAAGGAGACTTATGTATTCAAATGGAATCATGAGAAATACATCACAAGAAAGTACACTTATACATTGATGTACAGACAGTTTGTTGACTCTCTTAATCTGTGCCAAATCTTTCAGCTCCTCTTACACTCCTCTGACACAGAATATATAGCAAGAAATGTATCTGCTTAATCTTACATTGATATACTATCTATAATCAAGCATTATTCACATCACATCACATAGTATACAATGTGGTTTCATATTATCTTACCAAGCGTCCATCAAAAAAGTTTTCTTTTTTTGGGATAGCAATTTTAATGGAAGTGCCCTGGTCTTTATTGATAGACCAGTTCATATCAGAGATCTGCAGATGAGCCCTACATGTCTGAAAACAAACATCTACAGGAGCACGACAACATGTATCCTCCACATAGAACCGCATGTATGCACATGTTCATTTTTCGAACCCAAGCTAAAGAGTTAAGCATGCTAAGCTTGTTTACAGCAGTATCCTGCAGCTAAAATACCATACCCCCTGGGAGTCAGAATCCGACACGCATATGACCCTCAACATATAAGCAGTTTGCTGAAGCTGTGACAAAAACAAACAAAAAAACATAGTAGAACCTGACCTACCCTGACCCTGACCTGAGGCCTAATACGGCCGGGAAAGCCAAACTGTCTCGGGCTGGCAGCAACAGCAGCCTTATTATCATCAGGGTAAGGAATAGGCAAACTACCCTATTGTTCTCCAGCTGAACTCTTGTTTGCTATACACTGCCTGTGGCACTGCAGTGAATATTGCATGTGTGTGATGATGTGGTTGCCGCAAAAATATTAGTTTTTAGAGATACAATCAAACACACAGAGTGGTAGAGGAAGAGAGAGAGAGAGAGAGAGAGAGAGAGAGAGAGAGAGAGAGAGAGAGAGAGAGAGAGAGAGAGAGAGAGAGAGAGAGAGAGAGAGAGAGAGAGGGATGTAGAGAGCGAGAGAGAGAAACCAATAGGAGACACAGAAGTGTGGAGATCGCCTTTGGTTAGCACCAGGCAGGGTGAGGAAACTGCAGCATGTCATCACATCATCTCATCCATCTTCAGCCTTCGGATCCTGGGTCCTTCCTACAACACCCTCATGAAATAGCCCAAGGGAGAGGCTTTCCTTTTACAAAAAGCAATGAATCCATTTAAAAATTGCCAGCAACTAATTCTGTTGCTGAACTTTGGGAAGCAAATTCACCTCTGTGGCAGTAAACTTTGCGAAACAAATTCACCTCTGTGGCAGTAAACCCTGCCATGCACCATCTAAGGGGCTTAGCTGGGATCCTCCGAAGTCCCAGACTCTATCTCGATCTATGTACATATCAGTTTATAAGCTTGTTAGCAGCAGTATCCTGCAGCTGAAATACCATACTCCCTTTGTGCCAGAATCCTTCTGACAAGCATATGACCCTCAAAATCTCAGAAGTTTGCTGAAGCTGTGACAAAAACAAACAATAAATCATAGAAAAACCTGACCTTAGGCCTAATGTGGACAGGAAGGCCAAACTGTCCCGGGCTGGCAGCAACAGCAGCCTTATTATCAACAGGGAAAAGAATAGGCAAACTACCCAATTGGTCTAAAGCTGAACACTTGTTTGCTATGCACTGCCTGTGGCCCTGCACTGATTATTCTTCATGTGTGTGATTATGTGGTTGCCCCAAGAAGAATTCGAGATTCAATCAAACACACAAACAGAGGTAGAGGTAGAGAGAGACACGTAGAACGAGAGAGAGAGAGAGAGAGAGAGAGAGAGAGAGAGAGAGAGAGAGAGAGAGAGAGAGAGAGAGAGAGAGAGAGAGAGAGAGAGAGAGAGAGATGTAGAGAGAAATTAAGAGGGAGAAACAGATGGGAGACACGGGTATAGAGATGTGGAGATCGCCTTGGGTTAGCAGCACCAGGCAGGGTGAGGAAACTGCAGCATGTCCTCACATTGTCTCATCCATCTTCAGCCTCACGTCTGGCAGCTCCTCCAGAGAAGGCACACACGCTGGATTCTTGGTCCTCCCTTACACACTCGTATAATAGCTATAACTAAATGTGCACGCAGAATATATATCAATTCATGAATACAGCGTACGAGCGCTTTATCTTCAGAGGGCTATACTCCTTACAGGGTAATTGTCTAATTGTTTTAATAATGCCTTACAATTTCAATGAGGTCACCCCAGGCAATAAGTTCACCAAAAGCAATGAATCGATTACATTTTTTTGGCAACAACTAAATCTGCTACTGAACTTTGGTAAACCCATTCACCTCTGTGGTAGTCAACCCTGCCATACACCATCTGAGTGGCTTAGCTGGGTTCCTCTGAAGACTCAATGCTGAGGCACAATGCTGCAGGGAGAGGTGTTACCTCCTGACATGTCAGGGCTGACTCTTGAGTGTGAGTGGGGATGATTGGCTTATCCTGGGTTGCACCACAGGTGTGAAGCTCACCCAGCCCAAGAGGATCCAACCATGACTTCGGCTTGTTGGAGTCGTTTTTAGCAATTTAACTATGCAACTCAAAGCCTATGTGATATAACAAACTGACAAACTAAAACTATGATAACATTTCATGAAGGTGGACACCCCACAACTAATGTGTCTAAGAAAAAAAAGAATTTCTCAATGTGTTACAAAACAGTTAAGTCCTTCAAGTTACAGTTATAAGGGATAATTTTGTCAATGTAAATTATTTTTTATCATGGCAGTTTACAGCAGTAGGTAGTTATAAACATAGGGAAAAGGACGAGATTTGGCCTTACCATTTTAATTGGGTGGAAAACTCATCAATATAATCGTCCACTTGGCAAAAATCTCAGATGCTTTAAAATTAAGACGCACAGGGGGATGTAGGATAATTGGATCAACGCCAAGACAAAAGTAAAAAATGTTATCAGAAAGATAGATGAACTATAGTTGAAAACTGCGGACTCTGCCTTCCTGGCTATCTTTTCACTTGATAAAAACAAACCTCTGAGCAAGGAAGATATCCCTTCCCAAAACATGGAACAGGAGTTCCGATAAGCCCTGCAAACAGGTTACCTCTCTGAAAATGATTAACAGTGTAGATTTCAGTGTGTTATTTCCCCCTTTCCTAAAGTACTATTATGAAGATGAGTGGGAAATATAACCCATTTCTCTAGGCCCTTGGCTTCCAAAGAAAGATTGGAATCAATTATAAATTAAAATAATTTGATCAAACCAAGAAATACACCAAGCCAATGTGCTTGATTTAGATTCAGCATTAACATTTTGGATTATCTCAAATGAGGGCAGGGTGTAAGTTCTATGACTAATCACAACTCAGACACGATATATAGATTTGAGTACCAGAGAGCAGACTGTTATGAAAGTGAACTGTTAACTGGCTCCAAATACAATTGATGTAAAAACCCTATGTGCTCGTCTTTCACAAATGGGGCTGTTTTGTTAGAAAATAATTTCAGAGGAGATGAATGGCTACTAAGGGCCTTATGTGTAATAGGATTTACAGATAGTTATTAAATTAGCAAATTATTGCCTTTTCAATTGCAAGAATCATTAGCCACTAACACCAGTAATTGCTCATTGGTAAAATGGAAAAGACGTTTCCTGACGGTCTTCCACTTATTCAACACTTTTTATTTAATGAAGATTATAAGTGATAGTTTTTAGCAATTTCTCTGATATATAGTGATTACCGTTTTGTATTGTTTGCTTCAAGGAACCTATAGGATAAGATGATCTGCCCTCCAAGGCGTTAAATCGCACATGTCTCCATAACCAATGGACTGTGTTCTGGGAGCGCATCGTCTCTCCTTGGACCAGATCATTCTGGTACACACACACACACACACACACACACACACACACACACACACACACACACACACACACACACACACACACACACACACACACACAACACAGAAAAACAAGCACACTGGAAGGTGTCTGTGTGTGAGGCCTCTCTGGCCCCCATTAAATCAACTAGCCTGCTCCTCTGGGAACTATCATTCAGTAGCAAGGAGGAAAGGCAAAGCTAAAATCAATGTACAGTTTTATTTGTTGGACAGGCTTACAACATCATGGATTCAATTGGGCATTCCACATCCTTACCAAGCTAAATAAAAATAAAAGGTTAGCGACTAATTGGCTTGGCATAAGGTTTCCATTCAGTGTGGAGCTTCACTTTGCTTCAAATGTTGGTTTAAGTCAAGGTAGCCAATGAATTTATTAACATTCTTAATTTAAACAGCAATCAATAAGTCTCTTGAAAAGAAAGAGTAAACCCAGTATATGGGATAAATACGCCTTTCCAAACTTTTAATTTGGCCCATATTAAATAATTGGATGAGCTACCTACCCAGGCTACCTGCCTGCACTCGGTCTACAATTGCGAATGATTGGAGTCTTCCAGAATGATTCCTTTCTTACATACGCTTCATTGCACATGCCTACCAATTTAGTATCCATGTTGAAAAAGCACTGGCATTTCTCTAGAAAGTCATATAATGATACCAAATGTCAAGGCGATGCATTTCAGAGATAACCCAAGGGAGGGAGCGTTATGGCCAATCAGAACATTTAAGCTAAGGTTTCCTCTCCAATATTTTGGTTCCTCTGAAATGCCTATTCTGCACCAGTAATTTCATTTTGATTGAATTTTTTTTCTGCATTTTTGCAGCCCTTTCTAACTGTCCCTGTCGCAGGGTATAAATACCTAATTATCCAAAATAATATCTTGCTGTGTTGAGTGACAAGACACACGTCACAAGGTACGCGTGAACAACAATTACATCAGTTTATCAGAATTCCATTCTATGAACAGATCTGCTGAAGTAGAAAATTAATTGCTTTTGAAACAAGATTACTCTGATGTACACGGACAGATAACATAGCAACACCTTCCATTGGGTTTGAACTATCATGCCCAGTATGGCCTTTAACTAGGACTCAATGCATTTAAAATTAGGGAATCAATACAGTTCTAAACTGTATATTTATAAAGCCAAGGAAAATAGGAGAAGGTTTACATAAACACACTTTACTGTCAGTATGTTTACATGTATAATCATAAGAAGATTGACCTAGGGCCCATCAAAGACCCTACTTGTTCATTCGCTTAATAATTTAGCCCCGGTCTATCAGGTATTCTTCCAAGATGTCTAGATTCTCAATGTCCCCCTCAAAATGTTAATAAACATTGGTCTCCAATGATAGATAGCCATACAGTACCTTCCATGAAACAAAAGTTTTCAAAAAGTATGACATTCCAAAACTGCTGAAAATGCTTGTCAACAGATTTTTAGCTACCACCATTCAGAGATGTAATTATATCTCATCAATTCTATAAAAGAGATTATGCAGGGAGAACTCCATTATACCACAGTTCAACAGCAAGTTACATATTATATATATTTGACGCCATTTCTATTGACCTATCTTTTCTTCCTGCCGGTTACATGCGTGGGTCCAAATGGATTAGGGGACATCAAGCTGAAGATGATAATCAGTTCAGACATAATGTGCAAACGTAATGGTCTTAAAGAAACCTGCTGTCATAAATAACAAAAGTACAAATAAAAAGCAATGGGTTATTATCTTGCCAATCTAGTGCCGTCCGAACAAACAGTTACAGGTTTCTGAACGCTTTCACCACAAGGGCAAAGAGTGTGCTGTGACAGAAGCTCTATTGTTATGGTATTTTCTCTGCAGCTATGGCACAAGCCTATGAACATAGTCAGAGCAAATTAGGTCAACGCCATGCCAGTCCAACTTCTGTCAACATCGACAACCTAACCACACCATCGTAATGGATGGCCCCTCGTAAGGCTTCAGATGTCCAACAGAAGGGTTGTCTGAGGTTATTAACAAAAGCCAAACCAAAGCCTGCTACATCCTTACAGTACTTTTATTACATTAGTTATTGCATCAGTGATTTGTTTGGTCGTTAGTTTTGTCAATATATTATGTATCACTTGTCATCGAGGCGTAACAAAGACATATAATCATGAGATGAATGATTGTACATCTCAAGGTAGCAAGGATTTTCGGTCACATGTAGCCATTTTTTTCATCGTCTCAACGCAATCAGATCAGGATAATTTATTAATATAAGCATCCTCCTAATTGACAGACTCCTGTGAATCAGCAAAACATTGTGCTGTGTCAGGACTGATTCAGGAGAACAGTTGCAGGCTAATCAAAAAAGGCTTCTCCTAGTCTCTCAACGTGGCTCTTCTACAGAAATAAATCATATTAGAATGAATGCTCTTGGAGCAATAGACCCTTTTCACATGAGCCTTGTTGTAGGACAAACACAGGTGTTGCTTGCAACACAAATGATGTGTCCGTTCGCGCCAGGGCACAGGCAGCACTTATCTTCACTCGTTTAGTGTTCTCCCCGTGTATATAATAGTAGCAGACCATTACGATTACATCTACCTGAAAAGGGTCTATCACCCATTTATCTTGTGTGTGTTTTCTATATTAGATAAGTAAAATAATCTTGCTGTTATCCGAGGGACAGAAAACAACTGACTTCTATTTCTCCTTACAGTCGCTAAGGGTAACATCTTAACTAGCTCTTAGCTTAAAATCACCTGGACAAATCTGTAGTCAATGCTGATGAAAAATAGTGATTTACATAATGCTAGCAATAAAATCACATCCTATAACTGATATATTCAATAAAAGAAAATTCTGGCCAGCCCATACCGCTCTCTATGTATACAAGAATCGTGCTAGCGACACTCCCAAAAAAAATTCCCACTCACACCACGCACCCAGATGAGCTTCGCTAGTTAGCAACTGCGATTATAAGGTATTTTCTTCTCAAGTTCACATCATGTCACCTCCATATCTGGTTACCCTGGACTCATATTTCAAATGAGCATAGACAAAAAACTAATTTGTCACATTATCTATGGTCTGCACTTGAAACTGGAATCTTCGACTTGATTTTAATTTAACTCGCAAAAACCAATGCGAAATATAGACAGATGGACAGTAGATGTCTAGTTTGAAGAGGGTGGCTTTAATGAGATCCACTATGCAGTGCCTTATTATAACCTATAAAATACATTTCTTTCTCCGGTAAATTAATGCATGACAGATGCCAAAAATGGCAGCTGTCAGCCTGAGTGGAGTGAGTGAATGCTAATAAACACATCCATCTTGTATAAAGATTTAAAGTTTAAACTCAACGCACTCAACGTCAATGAGATTCATGATACATTAAACCGGTACTTCACTTATATAACACCAATATATAACCAGAGATAAAATGTATTATTATTCACATTGATCACATGCTAATAGTAGAAGAATATCAATATAGATCAGAGTGTTCAATAATGATTTCCATGATGTGATAGCTGTCAGACTTCAGAAGAGTAGCGAGTAACTTATTAATGTGAATGGGCATGTAGCTGTGCTAGCGTCTACATAAATAGCTTAATTGAAGGTACATGAGCAATAGTACACACATGCCTGGCGTAGGCCTACGTTGTTACATGATGCATTCAATCTGGAACCATATAGCAGGACAGTACTTTGATGTAATGGTAATGGTCCGTCTAAAATATGAAAAAAGTATGCTGCCCTCTTTTCATGTGCCTCAGCACTACTAAAAATACTGCTTTTCAGCGTCTTTACTTCTCATGTACACGGCGCATTTCAGGCTATTTTTAGCCACCGGGAACAAACGACACGTGGATAGACACACAAGAACTCCACCCCCCGCCTACAAATTTTCCCATCTTGCTTCTCATTTCTATCAAGCTATGAACCCCGTGACTTAACACAATCATAACTTACATGGTTTAGGTTCAGAGGATGTGTCAGAGATTCACGTCCATGTCCTCATTCTTATGGTCGACCGATGCGAGATGTAACCTCCGCTACGCCACTTGGACAAGAAATGTAATCACACGGCAAAACAATATTAACTGATTTCATTTTGGCCTTCGGGTCTTGTTTCATCCTGAAAATATGAAACGTTTTAACACCCGCTAGAGAAGATCAAAGAATAATATGAGGTCAATTTCACAGAAATCAAATGAAGAAAAACTATTTACCCAACCGTTTCCACAGAAGTGCCATTTAATCTGAATGTAAGGCGAAACACGGAGCAAAGCTGTGGACTGAAAATGGCCTTCTTTGTCACATTGTCTGCTAGAATGCACCCAGAAGTGGTCACCTTTAGGTAATGATGAGGGGGCAAAACACAGATGCTGGACACCTTGGTGCAGTCTCTCCGGTCTTCCAAATGGAAGAACTCCAACATCCATCTTCATTCAAGGCCAAGCATTACTACAAAGGAAATGCTGCAAATAAACCTCCCTGACCCTATTTCATTTCACAGAGCAGTGAATCAATATCCATACAATCTCTGCCGATAAGGATGATTCTTGACGTTGACGACATTAGGCAGGTCCAAATGCCCAGACATAGAGCACTGATTGTTTTTGACATGTTAGAAATATCGACATTACAACTGTACAAAGACAGGAAGTATAATTTAAAACTACTTAATAGCAACTGCAATTTATTCTTACCACAGTATAACTTGAAGCAGAACCTCAGCTCAATTTCAAAGCACTTGTATCCTGTGCAATTAATTACTTTACAGAACATTTGCAATTAGTTGAGGGTGTCTCTTTATGTCTACTTGTGTGAAGAAGTTCCGCCTGGGGACCATAGGGCTTAATGGACTGTATTATCATGGAAACATTGCACAGTTGCATTTATTTTAGTTCAAAGCATCAAAAATATATATTTACAAAATGTAGATGCATTTGACAAAACGACCAAAATGGTAAGCACAATCGCATTCGGTTTTTTAATATTTATTGCCTAGGCTTTATTTCTATGGATAAATAGGGAATTCTTGGTTAAACTCCTGGGGTAAAAGGTAAGGATGTCTGGGGTTGCAGGGCAACCAGTTCCATTAGGGTCTTAACGGTCTTGCTTCCCCCTCACCCCTTTTAGGCTAGCAAAGAAAGGACTGGGTAACACAAAGGTATAATTATTCCTTCTAGCAGGACCAAATGTAGTTCTATTATTGTCAGTAAGTAACTCTACCTAGTGTTCAAATCTTCCCCAAATACGTACAACTGAGGCTTGGCCTTTTATTTTTCTAGGGAAATCAAACAATGCAATTCCAGCAGTGAAAGTTGTTTGAGAAATGCAACAGCATTGTTTTCAAGTCCTTGGTATTCAAATAAGATTGGCAAAGGTCCAAAAAAGTCAACTGATCTTAAGCGTACTGCATCCTCTTCCAGCGAGTGTATAAAGAAAGAATTAGAGACACAGCTGGTCATGCCCAGGACCTAAATGTACATCTCAGTTCAGACAGGTTTTAACAATTCTGTTATTATAAATCCATGATTTAAGGCAATCGTCATCTTCTTCATAATTCATAATCAATATGTCACTTGGACTGCTACTGGACTCCAGCAGCAGTCGCCGTTTGAAGTCACCATTTGAAGGCTCAGACGATGATACACTCTTGACCCTCCCAATAAAACACCACGTTCTAATCATAACCATTACACTATTTACTTGTCCTTAAATCTACATTTGATTTATTGTACTGTGTGACCACCTGTGTCAGCCAGAAAAGGCAAAGGAACATAGTGTCTGTGTCCCTCCCATAGAGCAGGTGGTTGGCAGGGAATGGCGCAGGTGGATCCAGACTCAGTAAAAATATAACTATCGTGACCTCGTTTGTCTTTGACCCCAATTTACTCCCCACAGCTTGCATTCATCAGTTCAAAGGCGAGTCACACCTCTATCCCACACCAAAAGCCACTCCCAAAAATACAAGTAATTGAGTATTTATAATATAAACGATAAAAGTCCAATTGACACTCTCTGAACAGGTGCGGTTGTGGTGGTGGTAACCAGTTCTCGGCTAACCTGCGGTTCCGACCACGGGATCCCTTGGCTCCGTTATTTTTAGACTTGATCATTCACATACATCACATGCACATTGAGCTGTTTCTATTCACACTGCACAGACACTTGAGCACTCAAGGCAAAACACACCATGCAGCTACTAGCAGCACATAGGGTTTGCTTCCTCTCTTTGTGTTATTGTTGCCACTAGAAGCGGTGAAGAAGAAGGGCAGCAGAAATTGTACTTTACCTCGCGGAATAAAAAGTCTGTTCGCTGGGCTACTTTCCAGAACGTGCCATCTGTCAAGCGGATGGGCTACGGGGGAAGTGGGAACAACTCTCGCCGGCTCTCCTTCCTGCCGTCCCTGCCCTCGCTTCCACAACAAAGTGCTCCTGCGTTACAGTGGGGGGAAGAAAGGAGGCGTCCGCTCCTCGAGCAAAGGAATCCTCCCTCTGATCCCCATTCAAATCCCAATCAAATACCAGGGAATCTTGCAGCCAAATGCAACTCACCCCCTGCACTCTAGGACACTGCCTGATCCAACACCTCTCTCAATCCCTCTCTCTATCTCATTACCCCGCTCTTTGAATCACTACTTGCCTCCCGATTCCTTCTCGGCTCTGCCTCCCTCCAGCTCCAACTCCAGAACGCTACTCTCTCTCTCTCTCTCTCTCTCTCTCTCTCTCTCTCTCTCTCTCTCTCTCTCTCTCTCTCTCTCTCTCTCTCTCTCTCTCTCTCTCTCTCTCTCTCTCTCTCTCTCTCTCTCTCTCTCTCTCTCTCTCTCTCTCTCTCTCTCTCTCTCTCTCTCTCTCTCTCTCTCTCTCTCTCTCTCTCTCTCTCTCTCTCCGGCATGCTTTCTTATCCACAATGGCTGGGACTGCCGTGATTGTGTAAGCATGCACACACGCTTGTGTACACACACAAACACACACGTTTATGTGAACACACACACACACACACACACACACACACACACACACACACACACACACACACGCACACACACACACACACACACACACACACACACACACACACACACACACACACAATCACCATCGTTTTCTGCTACTCTCAACATCTTAGGAACAGGACAGGGTCTTGAGCCCCTTTTCTGTTTCCGCTGCAATGCATGTTTTGCTGAATGGATGATTGAACACGTCACTAGCAGTGCTATGTACAGGGAATCCCAAGGAATTGAGTGGGGGTGGCTGAGTTCAGGGTAAAAGAGGTAATGAATAAGTCATTGTGAGTCCCACTTCCATGTCACGTGAATAAAACAAAATATAGATTTGGAGTCTGTTTATTGGATACCGCATCGCTTTGTATCTAGAATGTATGACCATTACAACTGCGCCATGGATAAAAGCCCATGGCACATTTTTCCACTT
Source organism: Gadus chalcogrammus (assembly GCF_026213295.1). Taxonomy (NCBI): domain Eukaryota; kingdom Metazoa; phylum Chordata; class Actinopteri; order Gadiformes; family Gadidae; genus Gadus; species Gadus chalcogrammus. Next base: position 14,432,527 of record NC_079427.1, on the reverse strand, counting down.
TGTGGGACATGGAAGTTAATCTTGAATCTTTAATCCCCTTTCACACATGAGATACCAAATGCAGGGTATTGAATGGATGTCCCCCCAGACATGGTCTATTTTCAGCCCTTCCTCTTGCTGAACAGTGAGCCACTAGGATGAGGGTCTTTCTCAACGCGTCAGACACCCGTATCCGACCTCCATGCTTCAACAACAGTGGACAAGGTGGAGTTAAAGAGATATGAAGGTAAATATAAAAGTGACCTTCGCGGTGAGCAGGTGTTGGCGAAGGCTACAGCCAACCCAGATCACATAACAGCTTCAAAGATTAGCAGACTCAAAGAGAGAGGAAAAACATGGTGACAGTAATAGTTATGCATCATGGGAAGTATTTTCCCTCGGGTAAAGCAACAATGCAGCACGGTTTAAACACCCTGCGCCTCAGCCACATCACACCAACCTCAATTCCTAGTTACGCTTTCTAGTGACGTCTTTGGTGTGAACTAATGAAGGAAACAATGTCATCAGAAGAAAACAGAACGTCTTAACCAATGCAAAGGTTTCTACGGAGCCCCCCTGGTTGTTCTAAACAGTACAAGATGAGGCCAACATAGTGTTTCAGTCAGAGATTTGTTTATTTTTAACAAACATGCAAATATCAACATCTTGTGGAAAGATAGCCCCTACATTCAGACATTCATAATACTGTATAGTGTATAGTATACTGCTGTGTAGAACAAACAAAAAACGTGCGCACAGTTTCTGAATCCGAGGGAACGGTTTACACATCAAGGTATTTTTTCTACCACGGGACCCCAGTGAGGCTCCGTAGGTTTCTGCAGGAAGGGAAGGTTTATCTAATTGCGGAAGTTATGCCCGATTGTGAGGATTTGAGGAAACCGATGAGGCTCTCCATCATAATCACATCCAGCTGTGCTGCGGTCACGGCAGCTGCGCTCTAACAATACATTATTGAAACAACTAGAAAAACAGGACCAACCTCTTTGCTACTTCTGTTAACAATATTGTATTTCTTCGAAAGGGGATGTCCACCAATTTACCACAATGAGGAAACCGATGAGGTAGTGATGGGAAGAGTTTCACATAATATTTTCTAACTTTCCAATACCGTGGCATTAGAGTGAGTTAACAATAGGTGCCTACTTCCGACCACCATTGACGCATTTTGCATATTTGCAGTGACATTAGTAGAAGGCCATCAGACTAGCTGATTACCAACTGCTTCTTCAATTTGAAGAAAAAAAAAAAAATCACTGGACAATTATCTGAGGCTCCCCCCTGAGCCATGTTTGTCGCTGCTCTGCTACTACGCTTTGGTAACACAAGGCATATGATGGATCGGAGAGGGTTGTGATGCACAATGACACGTTTCATGTACATTTTCTCGATGCCGGTTACCTGGTTACCGATTAGAGCATCAATATAGCGAGGAGGAGGTAAGTCAGGAGGTCGAAGTGCAATTTGACGCCGCAGACAAACTCTAAATCTGTTTAACTTAAGTCTTAAAAAGTCTTAAACAAAAACAGAGACAATATCAAAATATTGTACTTAAAGCTAAATATTCAACTATATTCAGTGCAGCTTTGTCGAGAAGAGAAACAAACTGAATTCAGAATCATTCCTGGCTTGAAGCTGGCAAAGTCATCAAAGTCGTCCCATAAAAAGAACATAAGAAAAATGTGGTTAGTTAGTTATGTAGTTTTGCATGTGGAAGTGCAAGGAATTAGCACAGTACGTGGAATTGACAATCTCTACACAGTCTACAAATGTAGGTCTAAAAGTCATGTAGGTTTACTCTACCCAACGGTGCGTTGAACATCAACATAAGTGGCTATGCTTCTAAGACTTGATCACAAAGGAAATGGTAACATTAAAGCTAGCACTACCAGAATATATCTATCTATGTGGATCCTAATACTTGCAATTAGATTCACTCAGCATCATCACTTCCCAAATTGATTGTGTACCAAAACGGCTGAGCTTTAGGTAATGCTTAAGTACTGACATCTAGCTTCATTTCTCTGATTGGCGGATGGACAGATGATACAAAATTACCCGGCATGTTCCTTTGTGGCTAACTGGGACGCTTAGAACGACTTTGATTGCGAACGTTGTTGTGACAGCTTTTCCTCCATTAAAGCTCTTCGATGTCGGCAGAAAGGCCCCTGACAAAAAATGTAACAAACAAACACAAGCATTTTCTATTTTGCTCTTGTTTGCTTTAGGTTGTTCATTGTAATTTCGGTTGTTCATAGTCCGAGGCCACCGCCTTCTACACACTTGAGCTGGATCCAGTAAAAGGGGAAAGGAGATTTGGTGAAGAACAGCCTACTACTACACTTTTTTCCGGAATTGTCGGTTTTGAATCATGATTAATGAAAACCCAATGAAAGCGTCACTAAAGGGGTCTTCATATTCGATAAACACACAGTGTGTATTGTGACAGAGTTGATGGATGGGCACTTCTTGGGAATGGCTCATGCGGGAGGAGGCGAGGTGGTCGATGGGTATTGTAGAAGCTAAAAATGAGTGGCGAGGTAACAAGAGGTACTGTTTTATTCAGAACTATTTCTCTGTTTATATAGCGTTCAGGTAAAATAATTATACATTTCCATTACTGATAGGGCATACATTAATTAGGTGAGTGCTGCATGCAGCGCTCAACTATTGTTCTTCATAAGTTTTAATCTAAATTTCTTCATTCTTCATTCTCCTAATTTTTACGTCATAGAGAATCCATTCAAATTTTTAATTGTTCAGAATAGCTTGGAATCGTGCGCTTTTTTTCAGATTTTTAAAATATTTTATACTTATAAGATATTCTACTTTTAAAATACAATTTTTTTTTTCTTCTGTATCTTATCACTTATATCTTCAATAATATCTAAACAGAATTTCATCATTTAAACTTTCTTCAGAATCACAGTTTTAGTGTCATACCGGCTTCATCTATGTGTCTTTTTTAAAAATATTTTCAACCTCCCTTTGAACTACAGCAGTCACCGCATTTTCTATTTTTTCATATACTCTTCTATTCCCGCTCAATCAATCAATATACATATATATATATACATATATATCTGTAAGTTAAAGGGCAGAATATGAATTGAATTTGAGGGAGGTGAGGGGAAAGTTAGCTGGTATTGAGTTCAAGTGCAGTTTGTTCTAGGATTATAGGTCAGTGGCAGTAATGTGCTAGCTACTTCAAAACTCTAATCCGAGTAATAAATGCCTTCAGGCAAATCCTTCTTCTACATACTTGAACCTGTTCAATTACTGGTTACTGTGATCCTAGTTTAACTTCCTCTGATCTGAGGCTGTGTTTCATGATGATCTCCAGCTGGTTTCTGGCCAGTGGAGGCCACACTAAAGTAGATTTTAACTTTGCTGACAGACTCCCCTCTTGCTTTCTAATCCTCTAATTAGAAATGGATTATATGTATTGTTATATTGCTTTTTTACCCTAACTTCTCCATCCCAAACTGTTGGGTTTCAGAAGATGGCTGATTTCCAGTCAGCGATTCTAGTCTAGACGTTTTGATGCAGGGGTGCCCACATGTGCGTGTGTAAATGTTTGTGTATAACTTGATAAGAAAATAACCATCTCTACATTATCTCTGTGTCATTGAACACACAGTGGAACACTTATACCTTAAACGTACATACGATCTCTCCACACAAATTACTTTCTCCTACACCAACTTAAATCTCTGACAGGGTTCCACTCGCCAATATATTGTTGTACAAAACATTTTGTTAGGCATTATCATAGTGTTTTCTTTTAAATTAATGAGAATTATGACATGGGCATTCTGTACAGTGACATTTGTCATCTGTAGTAAGAATTCAAGCACAGGTTAAAGGGTTTTTCTACTGTTGAATAAGAACATACTAGAAAATGCATTTCCTGCAGAAAATGCGGTGAGTACTGGCTTAAATCAAGTGAAGGAATTTGAACAAAAGTTCAAAAGTCTAAATGGAGTAAACAATGTAAACATGCACACCTTTTAAGAAAATGTTAATGGTTGGAAACAAATAAAGTGACAGCTGAATGAAAAGCGCAAAGCATTGCTAAAAATACAGAAATGTAAAATGAATTGAAGTAAAGAATCTGAAAGGTCAAATGTATTGCCCTGCACTGCTGGTGTGTGTGTGTGTGTGTGTGTGTGTGTGTGTGTGTGTGTGTGTGTGTGTGTGTGTGTGTGTGTGTGTGTGTGTGTGTGTGTGTGTGTGTGTGTGTGTGTGTGTGCCTGCCTGCCTGCCTGCCTGCCTGCCTGCCTGCCTGCGTGCGTGCGTGCGTGCGTGCGTGCGTGCGTGCGTGCGTGCGTGCGTGCGTGCGTGCGTGCGTGCGTGCGTGCGTGCGTGCGTGCGTGCGTGCGTGCGTGCGTGCGTGCGTGCGTGCGTGCGTGCGTGCGTGCGTGCGTGCGTGCGTGCGTGCGTGCGTGCGTGCGTGCGTGTGTGTGTGTGTGTGTGTGGGCGTGCGGTCGTGCGAGCATACTTGCATGTGAATGTGATTGTGCGTGTCTTTAAGAAAATAGCGAGCCAGAGCAGGAAAAACAGCCCAATCTGGCAACACTGCCTGAACGTCCTCCAAAAGTGGCCCAATCTGGCGGGAGTAACTGCCCAATCTGGCAACACTACTGAGCGTCCTCACGCTCCTGCGTCCATCAATGAGACCAACTGAAAACGAAGCCGGTATGAAACTAAACTGTGATTCTGAATAAAGTTGATATGATGTCGAAATTCCGTTTGGATATTATTGAAGTTAAACGTGTGTAGATTTGTTAAATGATTTGAACGAAAGTAAATGGTTGAAAAATGATTGAGTTGTCTTAAGAAGTAGGAATGTCAGAATGGGTAGACGTCTTCAATGGAAACAGCTGAAAACGAAGCTGGTATGAAACTAAAACTGGGATTCTGAAGAAAGTTTAAATGATATCGAAATTCCGTTTAGATATTATTGAAGATACAAGAGTGACTCCCATGTTAAAAAAATATAGAATTTTAAAAAGTATAAAATATTAAAAGAATTCCAAGCTATTCTGAACATTTTAAAATTTGAATGGGGTCCCTAGGTGAACAATTGAGGAAGGAGATAGGTCCCAAAGTTTGTAGAGAATAATAAAGAGGAAGGAAATTTAGACTAAAACTTATGAAGAACAATAGTTGAGTGCTGCATGCAGCACTCACCTAATAATTAATTGGATACGCCTGCAAACATACACAGTGCTATAGTTCCTTACTGCCAAATTCTGCTTATTATATTGTGAATTATTCAAAATCAGGAATATAGCATTCTTGCTGAACCACTTCCAATAGAAGGGATATTTTAGGTAATATACAGTCAATTCTGAATTCCTATCACCAATTTCATAGATCTGTGGCCATCCTTTTATTGCCTACGTTACTCGTTTCCATTGACAGATTGTTAAGCATTGATCTATGCATGTCCTCTCCCCTTCTTTCCTCAATAGCTGGGGTGGGAGCCAATTTTGGAACCCAAGTTGTAGCCTAAAAAAAGAACCAATTATACGTCAGACGGCTAGATCCCGATTCCCTACAGCAGATAAGCAAACAAAAGCTACCATTGTCTGGGACTTGGCTGCATGGCTTTCATCTACCATTCATCGGACGTCCATCTCCCAAACCGTCTCCATAGCTTATCCGCCGCCGCAGAACCAACGCTTGTGTGGGGGAGGACAGATTTACACTAAAACACAGCAGGTTTTTTTAACAGAACTCGACAGAACTCACTCGCACATCCTTTCCACTTGTAGAAAATAGTTGCTCCATCATTTCTTCAAGCCACAGAACCAACTTCTCAAATTCTCCTCAGCTGCTCTGTCGCTGATGTGTCCCTGATTGGAGCAGGCTACATCACAGGGTTGCCAAGAGACTTGCTCAGAGTACTGAAACATCCCCATGTAACTAGGACTGCAGCAGCTAAGCATTATTTTCAAAGGAAAGTCATCTAACCTCTATTTTTAGATTTATTACTCATTTAGTGACTCAGTCTATAAAAAAAATACCAAATGCTAGTTAGCAGCGTTCAAAGTGACGTTATAAATGTGCTTGCTTTATCTGACAATTAGCTTAGATAAGCTTAACTATTCTACATAATGATAAATGAACCAAATATTTTAATTGAACCGCAGTTTAGTTTTCTGACGTACGACTAATCAAGATATCGACTCATCGTTGCAGCCCTGCTGTAGTTGGAGCCTATAACTTTTTCTCCTTACACGCCACTCGCCAGTTGGAGGAACTGAAGCTAGTTCCTACCTTCTGTCCAGCAGCCATCTGTTCCACTCTGCTACCCTTCTGTGCATAATGGGAAGCAATATTATGCCCAACTCAACCTTGTTCAACACTGCAGCTTTTTTTTTAAAAAACACGAGAATTGGTTACAATGTTTAATGAACAGACACAAGATTAGTCATCATCGGCTGGCTGAGCTCTCTTGAATTGCTATATTTGCTACAATGGCTGTCATGGCAATCTTTCCAAGTACATGTCATTTTGACTTAGCACACTGCATGTCAACTAGAAGTTCCAGAAGCAATGCAGTTACAGTGAGGTTGGATCAATGAAAGGCTTCTATCGAAAGATACACAATAAGAGAGAAAAAGGGCACATGCTACTGGCTGTTCATTTGATATTAATATATTGTACTGCATCATTTGCATGGTTGTATGATTAAAATGTAATATGAAAATAATAGAATTCATAAAAATATTATCGTGCAAATGCTTAGTTTATGGTTTAAAGTCTTTAAAACCTGTGCATTTGCTAAGGATCTGAAATCGTTGAACAGTAATTAATTGGAATTACTTGACACAACTCTTTTGATTTCTGTTGCACAACAATAGCATTGTTATTGTTTGGGTGCATTAATGAAATTAATACACAATAATGAGTCATTTTATGAGGGCTATACTGACATTTCCTTGTCAACAGTCTGTAGGATGTTTCAGACATATTAAATCAAAGACTGTTGTATGAATATAACCTTTCCTACATAAAAAAAAGATTATACGGTTCACTACGGTTTTGTGACAATCACAACAAGTCTCTTGTCTAATGTATTCAGCAGTGTGGCGCAGTGTGGCATATTGTGTGTGTGTGTGTGTGTGTGTGTGTGTGTGTGTGTGTGTGTGTGTGTGTGTGTGTGTGTGTGTGTGTGTGTGTGTGTGTGTGTGTGTGTGTGTGTGTGTGTGTGTGTGTGTGTGTGAGAGAGTGAGTGATAAAAACACAAGATGAAGGACAATGAGATAGGAAATTAATGTGTATCACTATCTACATGTGTATGTCTGTATATGTTTATATAATATCTGAAGCCTTAGTGAATGCTAAACTGATGGCACCTTATAGCATTCGTTTAATGAAAGATAATTGGACAACCTTTATTTTAATTATTATTTTTTTAAGCATGAGGTATCAATGCTGATATAGACAACCTGTAAAGAGAATTCCTTGGTAACGGGCCATATTCCTCAACTGACTTAAGTAGCCTTGCTAATAAATGGACAATTTATAGATTAGGACCATTGCGTTATTGTGACAGTTTAATTATTAATTCTAAGAAGAGTATGAAGAAGTCAGAGGTATTTTCATCATTGTAAAGAAAAAGCAAAAACCATGGAAACATAGACTTTCCTCACCAGAGATGGGTCATAAGAGCCTTTGAGTTTTAAGAACATTGGCTCACTGCTACGTGTGGAATGGCTGGCAAGGATCAGACAGTTGTGTGGAAGACAAGACAGCTCTTTCATTAATATTTCAAACTCTTTTCACAGTCATCATTATCTTAGCCTGGTACAGTGAAACCGCACATGGAAAACTCACAGAGGCTTTTCTTTTCTAAAGCAGTGGTTTCTTGCATGAGGAATATAAATTATATGTATGTTTTCCCTATGTAGTAATAATAGTAGTAGTGGTAGTAGTATAGCACTATTATAGTTATAGTATACATGCAGTAGCAGTATGCATTTATAGCTCCCCTACATTGTTTCCTGGGTTTTGTAAGCTGGTTTAATATGATCTCATGAAGACATTCATTGAAAAATGATCCACATTCCCTAAATAGGCGTCCTTCACATAATGTCCTTGATTGCATAAAAGATTGAACTAAATAAATCACATTGGCGCCTGCCATGTCGACCCACCTTGATGGCTGAAACATGACAACGTTTAAGTTGTCAAGGTTATTCCTCCCATTGGGAGTAACACAGTAACTGTTAAGAGTGCTCCATGAAAGCTATATCCTGGTTTTGTGTGTGTGTGTGTGTCGTTGTGCGTTTGCGTGTGTGTGTGTGTGTGTGTGTGTGTGTGTGTGTGTGTGTGTGTGTGTGTGTGTGTGTGTGTGTGTGTGTGTGTGTGTGTGTGTGTGTGTGTGTGTGTGTGTGTGTGTGTGAACACGTGTGTAGGTGTGTGTGTGTGTGTGTGTGTGTGTGTCTGTGTGTGTGAGGTGTGCGTGTGTGTGTGTGTGTGTGATTGATGATTGTGATGCGTTATTTATCAGATGACAGGGCTCTAGATTCACAGACATGTAGTAAACGCTATACCACAAAAATATATATAGTTAAAAACGAAAAAAAAAACATTTCTGTTTCTGCAAGTCTGTGCAGTGCAGGAAAACATAAGTATCACGCTCAAGAAAACATCAAAGATAAAACATGCGCAGTGAGCCCTACATATATTCGTTATGAGAAAGAATCGTCTGATATTCTTGAGCCTCTCTAGTGTGAATAACAATGTTATTCTGCCACCCTCTGGACAATCTTCACAATGCATACTGTATGCTATAAGTCATATGTGGCCATTGAAAAGGTTATTAAACTCTCAGATTTTATCACTGTACTTAATGCATCATGTAAGCAACACAATTCCATACATATAGGTCAGCTGTAGTTAAAGACAGTTATTTGCAGGACTTTTTTTCCCTTTTACTTCTTTGATGGAGATAGTCAGAGACAAACAGGACAGAATTTTAACATGAAAGTAAAATCCCTAATTACAAGAACAAAAAGAAAACTTTAATTGAGATTTACAAAGGGCTTTTACCACACAAGAACCCTTTATCACCTCAGGGAAATTATATTTGCACGCTGCACTGATTTGTTATTTGATGAGGGAGATCCGATGATTACGCTCACCTTGGAAAAAAACAAATCCTCTATTAACACAAATCCGGGCAACGACTGTTTGTGCAGTGAAGAGAGCTCATATGAAAAAAATAGGACACCCTATTTTTCCCAGTAATTTGTGTGCAATTAATCTGGATCTGCAGTCAGAGGGAAAAAGGAAATGACTTTGAGCGGCCCTACTGAGCAGTGACCCCAGGGGACCAGCCCAGTTTTCATCTCGATGCTGAGATGGTGATAGCGAGGGGCGCAGCTAAATCAATTTCCCAGTGCCGGCTCATTAGCTGGGGCCCTGGGGTGAGCCCTGCTCCATGGTGACGCCTTTGGAGGAGCAGAAGCAGGCGAGGAAGTTTAGTATCTGGCTGCCACAGCATGGCCCCTGGAGGAGATGGATCCTCTCCTGGATTGGTTAGAGGTTTACACCTTTGGTGCTCGGGCTTTGGGTCAGAATGAATGGGCCTTCAAAAAAGAACCAAATTGCTGTATGAATGAATGCATGACTTTAGGGATCTGACGTCATGCCAGGATGACCACATGTACACAGAGAGATAATAATAATAATAATAATACATTTAATTTAGAGGCGCCTTTCAAAACACCCAAGGTCACCTTACAGAGCACATAGTCATCATACATTTTTTAAAAAACAAGACATTGTGGAAAAAATAAATAAATAAATAAACATAAGCAATAAGAAATAAATAAAACAAAAACAAGACAAAACAAAACAAAAAAAACAATCAAAACAGTGATCAGTTAGACGTTGTGTGCGAGTTTGAACAGGTGAGTTTTGAGTTGTGACTTGAAGGTTGTAATGGTGTCTGACTGTTTTATGTGTGGGGGGGTGCAGATGCAGAGCTGCAGATGATTACGTGCACATATGTATGAGTCGTGTATATGAACACACTCGCTCTGTCCCGTTCTCTCTCTCTTTCTCCGTTTTTGCAATTCTCCTCCTCTTATTAGTTATTTCCATGACATACGACGTAACTGTATTGTGGCTAAACAACTCTGGGCTGGTGGTCAAATAAAGGGCTCAATGATATTGGCCTTGGCAATGAGTGCAGAGAAGAATGTCCCGTCTAATCAAATGCTGGACGTTCAGTCAATTTGCCTTGGACTAAAGTTGCTGTTTGGATTTTGTGCACACAATTACCCTGGTGAAGTACCTTAACAAACATGCGATCTGTAGGACTCATTGGTGGAGCTTTATGTTGGGCAGGTGAAGGAGTCAGTACAGACAGAAATGTTTGCATCACAGCTGTTTATTACTATGATATAAATCTGCATCTATTGTAATACATCGAGTTGTGAGAACACATAGCCTAGAACAAATCAAGGTTTCCGGTACATCAGACCGATTACACCGTTGTTGTCGCTGTTTGTATCCATTATATACCATTGTATGTATACCATTGTATCCATTACAAAAAGTATTTATCTGTGCATGAGGCACCGGCAGGAGACTTAATGCTTATAGCAAAGTCATATTTATTCAATTCCCCTGGCACGTGAAACCCTACACCCAGAGCCGCTGAATGGAATGGTATCTCTGCAGAAGGATAATTTGATGATCTTTGTACTGTACAATGATGACGTATACTGAACAGAAACCTGCATTAATAATCAATGTGCAAACAGAGGACAAGAGCGGATTACAAATTAATTTAGACCCCAGAGCCGCAGCCCTTTAATGCAGTTGGAATCTTTTTCCTTTCAGCAATTATGTCACAGAAATAGTGCTCAATTTCTGTAAATTCAATATATTCTATATGGTACGCTCAATATGAGATAAACATTGTCTGTAACTTTGCAGCAGTGAAACATGCAATCTGCAGCCATATGAAGTTTGAAGTCAGGGGAGACACTCAATGAGGTTTGGAATCCGAACAATCCAATGTTCTCCTATCCATAATGAAGCTTAATGGATTTGTGTGTTGTGGAAGCCGAGCACATATTACATATAATTGATGATCATTAATTCATTAATATCAACCTTGTAATCTTTTACAATGGAGTCGTGTCCATGTTTGAGATGTAGACCTTTATTCAGACGTAGTCAGCAACTGCAAAAGAAAAAGGATTTTCTATCGTTGCCTTTAGGCTACACTGTAGGAGGGTGGGGGGCTATATGATGAAAAGAAGATGATCAATGCAGCCACCATTCACCGGGAGAATGTGACGCCTACTGTTGCCATCAACAGCATGACACACGCATACCCAGGGCCTCTTCAAAAAATGAATCCAGAACTTAATGAATACAGGGGCTTCTTTCAACCGTTATCCATTGTTACAACCTTGTCACTAGTTTTGAAGTACAAAAGTTGTATTCCATTCTCCTCCCGCTCCAATCCACCACATCCTAAATGCGTATTGCATCACCCTCGACCGTGTTGACTACTTATTGGCCGTATTCCAATTGAGTGGCTTGAATAACGAATGTAACCATTTTATCCACTTGGAAGGACGCCAGCCCCCGGGTAGTGCCAGGGGCTTGTCCGGATGAATTCCTTTATAGTGATACTCTCAGTGCATTCTAATCAGCTCTCAGTAAAAACCAACTGGCTGAGGTTTTATGCTTTTGCATGGTCGCCAAGAACAAGGTCACTCACAAACTGTCTACGCATTTTAATGCGCACGAGGCCTAGCAGAAAAGGTAGTAACAGACTGATCCTGGCTTCATCAAGGTCACTTAAAAAGTAGCAGTGAGTTTTCAGTTTGTCAAGCTCACAGCTGCATGGGGTGGAGTTTACTAGTGTGAAAACAATTTGTTGATTCAGCAGTTAACACAATTATAATATTGATCATTGACTAATTGTTTTGTAGATATATCAAGTGACATACTTAAATGTCTTTGGCAATACATTTTATCATTAATTATTGTGTTTTTCCTTGATTCTCATCAGACAAAGATAACAATTTATCCTTAATTCGGGCTCTGGTTACTGATGACTTAATAAACAATTCATAGAAAACATGATCAAATAACGAATCAAAATCGTAATTTATGCAAAGAAATCTCACATTATAAAGCTGTACACAGAGATAAAGAAGTGTAAGTCTAATTCAGCACAATAGCTGATATATATAGGCCAAATGTGAATTGAGGACAAGTTAAGATTTTTTTACAAATCCGACTTCCAGAAGGACTGGCAGGATAATGACTTCAAACCTAAAATACCCAAATCCTCCAGGCTCCAGGGCACATGCGGTCTAGTCACCATAGGAAGCCTGGATGATCAGGAAGAGGAGCCAAGCCTGCCTTCAGCAAGACCATTTTCTGTCTGCTTCTATTGCAGAGATATCTGTTCATTTGAACTGAGCTTTCCCTATTGAAATTCCAGTAAAAATATGAATTGCAAGGTCAAAGAATCTAAAATCATATAAAAAAGACACTTCCCTTAACAGTTTTAAGTGGATTAGGCTGTGTGAATCAAATATTTCCACAGCAACATTCAAGGAAAAGGTCTAAGGCCGTTGTCCAGTCCTGAGGCACTTTGTGAGCCTCAAAGTTGCCTTAAAGTTGTTTGTGTTGTTTTCTGGATGGGAGAAAGATTAAATCCTGGGCTTCTTGCCATCGTTCGCACATTAAGCGAAATGTCTGTGGTGAAATGTCTATGCCCAGAAGCTTCTGTTAGAAGCCACATCATTAGACAGATGCCTCTTAGCATTGTAACACTATCAGTGAGCTGTGCAATCTGGCATGGCCAAAGATGGCGTTGCTATTACCCAGAGAATCTCAGGACAGAGGCATCACATTAAGGGTCTGATAAGGGCTTAAGGAGAGGGGAGGGAAAGATGCCTAATCACAGCACCAAAGCGGCGGCTAACCACCGGGTTTAATCGTAGACAAAGCCCTGTTTCAATTGTCCTTTTTGACAGTTCTCATAGCTTTCTGTAAACGGTGTGCTGTTGTTTTAATGCAGCACTGCTTGATATCGAGGCATCTTCTTACCATTCAAGGGGAAAGCTAATCATCACCGACTTCACATCAAATTTAAATACTCCGAAATACAATACGCCATTCAGTTATATTGGCTTATTCATTGGTGGACATGAAGGGAACAAGCCAGTCAGACTTATCAAAATGTCAAGAACTCTCAAGGTAATGTATTGTACACATTTGAAATTGTAGCATTGTTTTAAAGGATTGAATAAAAAATGAGGCATGTTGTTATTTAATGCATCATTTATTTTACCCATGGATTACCTGCTATCTGCCAATAAACCAAACATGCTCCGCTGCCTTCCTCTGCTCCAGCAGGGTGGATGTGAATGCACCAAGAGGCAGATCGAATGCCAGCAAGGCTGTGAGCGCCATTGGGGTGACCTCTGCCATCCACTGGAGCCATGCAGACTGGGTGTAATTGCTTTGTGCCATAAAGTACCCATTGTATGTCAGAGTTTGTTAATGGAATTAGTATCAGCCAGAATGAAGCAAAACTGTGTCACATTTCAATGGACCTCATTGCTTATGGTTGTATAATATGAATCTGAACTGACAATGAAGGGACTGAAAGGAAATGCTTTCACTCACCTCCTTCATCAAATATCCCTCAGATATTCTTGTGAGGCAGTTAGTAACAGGGAACCAATTGTAGCCAGGTAGACATGCGTGCGTACAATTCCTACTATACTTTGTTTTATTGTTCTCCAGATGCACCGTAGCCCAAATAGGCAGCATTAGGTTGACATGTCAAAGAACATGTGGAGAATTAAAACTGCATTGTACTTTTGCATTGTCATTTAAATCAATTAAAATCTATCTTTTTTAATCATGCAGTAACTTAACTGTAAATTCAAGCGCCGGTTTTCACAAAGCATTTGAAATTAGCGGGGTAGGGAGGGGGAAACAAAATAACAAAAGAGAAGAAAGAGAGTAGCCTAAGCTGTGTGCAGCAATCTAGTGGAACAATATTCCATCTGATAGGGGAATCCTTGTGTGCATTCAGGGGCAACGGAGGTACGCTCAAAAAAACAACCCAACTGACACGGAACTTTTGAACAATCAAGTCATCACATTCGTTCACCGCGTTTGATGCTTAGTCATTCATAGATTGGGCAGCTTTTTTTTGTCCTTACTTTTGTTGTTTTCGGGTGTTGTAAGGGGACACGGTCTTCCCGCGTTGGTTGGGTGCATGCTGGGAAGGGTGCAGCGTGGAGATGTTCCTGAACAAGCCGTCCTCTGTCGCCTCTTCCAGCTTCAGTTGTGGGACGACTCCGAGATGACCAAAGGCCATTCTATTGCTATGCTTAAATGTGAGTCATGCCTTGGAAACACAGAGATCCGCCGTGGCACCGTTCTGCACCGATAGTGTGCGACGCAACGACAGTGATAGTGAAGGCTCCCAATGGTAGCAGCAGGGACCGGCCGATGGTGTCGCTCTTGTGCGCATTCTTTGCGTCGATCAATTTAAAAGTAAGAACCAAGTGAAGGTCAAACTTGAGAAATGTCCCAATCCGGATGTAGTTGGACCGTAAGCCAGATAACACTTCAAGATTTCTGTGATCTGTGAATGTATCGTGGATATACCTCTCATAACAATACAAATGCTCAACACAAACAGCAGATGGACGATGCGGCAAAAACTAGGCGGGAAACGAATCCAATACACGAGTAGAGCGCTGTGATCATGAACAGGGGATGGAGCAAAGGAAATATGATTCCAAACAGACACTCACAAATCATTACAAACTATAGCATACTTGCAAATGAAAAGACAGACATAGCTTGACGTCCAATGTGACTGAATCAGGAGTAAACATTATAGTATACCACAATAAATATATTTATATATTTATATGACAGTTTCTAAACATAACAACACAACATGTTTAACTGGAACATAGCATGCTGCTCCAAAAAAAATCAGATAGTCTGCTCTAGATATGAAAACATAAGTTATTTCTAATATTGACAATTGCACACCTTCAGATTTTGTTTCATATAAATATTGACTCAGCAATGCTCCCATTGTCCTGTGCCCTATAGTTCCATAAAAGGCTCACACCCACATTAATATATAGTCTAGTTGGCTTGAGCGCCAAAATATAAACAATGATCTGAATCAACACAAGTGGAACAGAGATAATTATTGCCATTTACAGATCAAAGCAGCATTAATGCACCAAAAAATGAAGACTTAACCTTTAGGTTTCTGAAATATAGAGAGTTGCCTATTCTTTCAGATCATTCAAAACAATGAAGTGAATATTAATTGATATGTCTTGATATTAATATAATTGTGTTAGCCTAATGGAGCTACTTCTTGTTAATAGGTGCTCTCTTTATGACCTTGCCTCAGAAGATTTCATTATCCATATCATTCTTTAAATTAGATTGACTAATTGCTTCACAATTACATATTTTTGATTGCTATTTATAGTTTGTTTATTCTAGTATGGAAATTATTTACACAGAAATAAAGAATAGGCATCAAAACATATTTTTGAGGCCTATGAATCTGTCTGATCAACATCTTACAGAACTGTAACCAGTTACTTCAGTACAGATAAGAAAATAAACTAAAATGTAGGCCTCCCGCTATGTATTTATATTGGCTCACAAAGGGGAAAAGTCATGGCTAGCAGAATGGGTTAGCAAATCGGCTGATGAATAATTTCTTCATAGTTCCTGTATTTGCAAAGATCAAGTTTGCAAAGGGAATCATAGCGCCAGAGGGATGTAAAAATAGCATGCAATTAACCTCTCCGCTAGCTGTGAGGCATAATGGCAGCGTTGTAATTAATGTAGTTGGCAGACAGTGAAATACTTACAATGTGGGTCAGAGTACAATCTCCATTATTCAGGGAGATTCAGCAAGACACCAGGAGACGTCAAGCAAGGATTTCTTGGTGAAGCTTGACACCACCATGAAGTGGATTTGATGTGGGTTTGAGTTTATGCACAATTTCAAATGTTTGTGATTTTGATGAGAGATGCAAAGTCACTTTCTTTAGCAGAATTCACTGATAGCAGATTAAAAATGAGCAGTTCAGATTTATATCATTTTACATTAAAGAAATAAGTTCTTAATACTGATAATGATGTGTTCCGACAGACATGTAATGGATAAAATATGAAGTTAATCTATAGGAATTCAGGATGCGTTGTAGTTCATATTTATTATTTATTCAAAAATAATTCCTTCCCCAACCTTGCTTACATGCAGCCAAGAGAGAAAAATGCTTCCTGGTTGACACCAGGGGGGGCAATTATATAAGTTATGAATACAGGAAAGTAAAAAATATTTACTAGATTATGAAGCTAAACAAAGAGAGAGTTTAATATATTATTAATTAAGATCATTACATTCCGTGAACAAATATCTATCCTCTTTACAAGTTGAAATGTGTCTCCCCTTTTCATTACGGGCAAGTTATCCTCTTTCAATGTTCTTTTTTCTCTTCTAAATATTTCCCTCCACCACTGCGTTCACATGAATATACTTTATCCAACCCATCATTTAGGTTTTCAAGGAATTGAAATCGTCCATTGTATGATTCGACATTCAATGAAAAAGTGAGTCTTTTTCAATAATGTATGCACTGTGCGTTTGTGTGTGTGTGTGTGTGTGTGTGTGTGTGTGTGTGTGTGTGTGTGTGTGTGTGTGTGTGTGTGTGTGTGTGTGTGTGTGTGTGTGTGTGTGTGTGTGTGTGTGTGTGTGTGTGTGTGTGTGTGTGTGTGTGTGTGAGTGCAATGCCATGTCAGTAGGACGGGCATGACAGCGGTATTACGCTTGGCTGATCATGTAGAACAATGTCCACAGAGTGGTGGTGCAGGCAGTGCAGAGAAACCCTATATCTCTGGCCTTGTTAAGCCTTAATATGGATGTGGGGGCCCTGGAAGACGGAGACCAGGGCTGGAACGGGCTACTCATGTCAATGATGGCAGATGACAGAGTGCTCATGTACTATGGTTCAGAGACCAAGGGTCGTCCCCGTGCTCTTTACGGGCAATTCTGTGCATAATATCCTCACGGCCAGGATAGCGTAGTGGCTGCTAAGTTCCTTTATAGCGTGTATCTGAATTCACTGGTTGTTACTTTAAAGAAGAACATCTGCTAAATGACTGAATAATGAATAGTGATATCTCCCACACTGAACCAAGGATTCTGTGACCTCTACTTATACAGGGATGAAGCCACATCCCCTCTTCTTACCCGGCGGTTGACATACACACTCCATCTTGTGTGCTCAATGGCGTGACAACGTAAGGAGAACTTCTCAAAGGAAAGAGATGAATGTCGCTCAATAAACGGCTGACAAGTCAATAGATATCGCTGACCTCTTCAGCCTTGGGTGGTGTCATTTTGAAAGTCAGAGAGAGAGAGAGAGAGAGAGAGAGAGAGAGAGAGAGAGAGAGAGAGAGAGAGAGAGAGAGCAAGCATGGGCAGCTCGTTTTGGAGTGAGGCCAAGAAACCTCTTCTTCTGTCATTAGGTGAGTGCTGCATGCAGCGCTCAACTATTGTTCTTCATAAGTTTTATTCTTTCTTTCTTTCTTTCTTTCTTTCTTTCAGATTTTTTAAATATTACATACTTTTTAAGATATTCTACTTTTAAAGTACTATCTTTTTTTTAACATGGGAGTCAATGGGAGGGCGGCAGAGCCGTCCTCTGGTAGGCTACTTCAACTTTTTAAGACGTCACGTAACTAAATAAATTCTGAACCGTTTATCTTCGTTCAAACCATTTAACAAATCTAAACACTTGTATCTTCAGTAAAATACAAACGGAATTTCGATATCATTTAAACTTTCTTCAGAATCACAGTTTTAGATGCATATACCAGCTTCAGTTGGTCTCATTGATTTACATTGACGCTGGAGGGTGAGGACGTTCAGCAGTGTTGCCAGATTGGGCAGTTTTTTCCGCTCTATTGGGCTACTTTTAAAGATGAACTGAACTGAAATTTGTTGTTTAGATGATATAACAGATGTATTGTCTGCCTTCTGATTAGTAAAATAACAAAAAATGGCTGAACTTTTTAAAAGGGATTAAATTGTACAGTGAAAGTGTTACAGGGCGCCGCCATGTTGGAATTCAACAATCAGCTAGTCACTGGCATGGTAACCTACTCCTACTCTGTGGCTCTATAGCACCCATAACAGATAATGAGTCAGGCTCTGAGGCTGACCGCCTTAAAACTGACTAACCCTCCAATAGCCCTGTCATGTCAATCTCCACAAGAGCACTCCGACCATCAAGTGTATAAACTATTACTCCGACGATATCACAGATCTATGTTTCCAAGCTTCTATTTAAACCACGGCGGATCTTTAAACAGAAGTTCAACAAATGTCCCTTTCTACTCACCCTGATGTTCTCCGACTAGCCGATTGCTGATGCAGAAGGAGTTAAACTCGAAGAAGTAGGTAAGGGGTCATCCCTATGTTCCCCGGGACCTATGTTCCCCGTTTTTCCCAAAAAGGGTCCTATGTTCCCCTGTAGCCATACATAAGATACCGGGGAGCATAGGACCCTTTTTGGGAAAAGCGGGGAACATCGGACCCTTTTCCCAGAAAAAAATATATTATATTATATAGGCCTACTATTATATTATAATAGTAGGCCTATATAATATAATATAATTGTATAATAATATCACGGCCAAAAGCTCTGTGCACCTCCGGATGGCCGTAGCGCGGGGAGCTCTCGTAGGGATTGGGCTTCTCGGGGTTTGTTTACCGGCGTATGAATAGACTGCGTCAGGTTCTCCGACATGCAATGGTAGTTATCTCGGCCAGAATTTGGCAGTAATGGTGGAAAAAGTAACAGACCGGGGAACATAGAACCCTTTTTTTTAAAAAAAGGGTCCTATGTTCCCCGGTCACATAGGCTACATATCGGGGAACATAGGACCCTTTTTGGGAAAAACAGGGAACATAGGACCCTTTTTTTTAAAAAGGGTCCTATTTTCCCCAGTCTCATACAAAGAGGGGAACATAGGACCCGGGGAACATAGACACGCTCCCCATAGTAAGATGTATCTGTGCAACATCCATCTGTGCAATATCCGTCAACACCCACCTAAAGTAAACGTGACACTCGTGAATCCGCCTTGCATCTCTGCTCATCCGCAGGTGTATCTCCCTAAGTTCATCTCACATGTCTTTCAGGTCCCGTCCACCCGGAGCCGATTGTTTTGTGAAACCATGTTTTTATTAACCATGTCATTAGGTAGATAATAAAACATGTTCTTTAATAGATCCTTAGTCCCAGGGTGGTTTCAAATAAAACTGGACCTATGCGGTATCGTGTTAGGATTCGTGTTTACGCCTGAAGCGAAGTTAGAGTTGCGTTGAAAGTTAGGCTACACTACATGGTTTTTTTTGTGTTATTTTTGTAGTTTTAAATAGCCGAAAGCCCCTTGGTCATTTTAATTACGAACTGTACGTTAAAAAGTTTTTCTACTTAATCTAAAGGAAACAACTACTATCTCCTCCTCTACTTGAATGTTTTTATACAGCGCGCAGGCTGGATGCGCGCAGGCTTGATGCGCTCCACTTTTTTTTGTGGAGAACCAGCGCCTTGAATATGTAGGTAGCGTTTGACAGCTCGTTGCGTTTCCGCAATGAGTCCGTCTTTACGGAGATATTCCTGAAATGCATCAAAGGAAAACGGAGGGTGAAAGATCGTTTTCGCCAGTGTCTCAGCACGGACGTCCCTTAGAGAGAGCATGGCCACTTCCAAAACCTCTCTCTCGCAGCATAGCATCCGACATGCCCTATGCATGGTTATGCAACCTAAACCCACCATTAGATGGTCAAGGTTGACCGGGACTTCTCGGCAGCAGACCGATTCAATGGCAGTGTCCATGCTCCGGCAGCACCCACACGCAGTACCGGTTCTTTCAATACGCACACTACGCACGTTGCGTAGGGCCCCGCACATTTATTATTTATAATAAAGGCCCCGTGAAAAAAAAAAAAAAAAAACCTGACAACGTAACTGTCCGTCGCGGACGTCAGATAGCTACCCATGCGCATCATTGCATCATCAGTGTAGAAAGTTGAAGCGGAGCTATCCCTCGGGGAATGAAAAAAGGAAGAGGAAGGAACTTGAAAATGAACTGCGGGAGCAGCAGTCAGGTAAAGCCTTTAACTCTCCTCTCCTGGTGGGAGAGAGGGAGGGACAGTCCGTGTTAGACCTACAGGGTGGTGAGCCCTTGGGGATCCCCGATCTCTGTGTGCGTCTTGCTAGCTTCTATAATTTTAGTTGTAGCCTTGTATAGTTACAACTGCACTTAACAAAATGGAAAGTAATGGATACATATTGACTAAGATTGAAGTTTGTTTGCTTGGATAGCCCACAGGCAAATATAGACGCAGATACGATTTATTCTTGGTGAATAAATAAAACTCGTGAAATATTATGACAATGGTGCTAAATAATAAACACTTATTAATAGAATGAGATCATACCGTGAAATATCAAACTGTTGCTTGAAGTATTGGTTTGATGTTTCGAGGTTAGTACGTTGTTTATTATGGCATTTTACTCTCCTTTTATTTTATAAAGACACGTTCATTGTAAATCGAAAACATGTCGTTTTGTTAAGCTGAAGTCTTCTCACGACTCAATTTGTTTGCCTAGCAACCACTTCAACAGAAAACGGACAATATGGATCTGCTAAATAAAATGGATGAGTGGAAGCACTGGGTGTCAGGTGCGACGGTTGAAAATTTTGGGGGTTCAGTTAGGAGGGCCCCTTGCAGAATTTTGCCTAGGGCCCCATGGAGGTCTGAACCGGCTCTGCCCACACGCACAACAGTCACACCCACACAATCCGAAGGTTGGAGCTGGAGCCTGAAATTGATCCCTCTCCACCGGGTGGCAGTCGGACACTACAGGCATGTCCCTCACAGGCTCAAACGCGTAACCAGCCATATTAAAATCACTATTTTCCGCCGTGGAGTGTAGAAGACGTTCGCGTGTCTGCAGCAACGACCTAGTCCTATACCATGCCAGTGACGTCATCGGCGCTCTAATACTAAAAGACGCATTTTATTTTGTTCTTTTGTAGACGCATTTTCTTTTGTTGCCAAAAAAAGCTAGGATATTGATTTTTTATATATATTTTTTTAGTGTCATTTTTTTATAATGCTCATAACTAACCCGGCCGTTATCGATGTTGATTATTTCAGTTCAGTTCATCTTTAATCACGCTCCGGCTCGCTATTCTCTTAAAGACACACACACACACACACACACACACACACACACACACACACACACACACACACACACACACACACACACACACACACACACACACACACACACACACACACACACACACACACACACACACACACACACACACACACACACACACACACCAGCAGTGCAGGGCAATACAATTGACGTTTCAGATACTTCAGTTCAATTCATTTTACATTTCTGTATTTTAAGAAATGCTGTACGCTTTTCATTCAGCTGTCACTTTATTTGTGTCCAACCATTTACATTTTCTTAAATGGTGTGCATGTTTACATTGTTTACTCCATTTAGACTTTTTAACTTTTGTTCAAATCCCTTCACTTGATTTAAGCCATTTAACGTTTCTCTATGTCTTAATCTATGTGGCTTTATTAAAAAATATTTTTTGCCTCACTTTGCACTATAGCACTCAACGCTTTTCTGCTGGAAATGCATTTTGTAGTTGACAAATAATCCACAAATGGTGAACAGAATGTGATGTCTGCAATCACCGGTGTAGCTAATAATACTAATAAGAGGGGAAGCAATTAAGCGGTGGACTTTACAAAGGTATAATGATAAGAATAACTGATCCATCCAGGTGCGCTTTAGGTGGGGTTCGGTGCATAATATCCCCATGACGGGATCGCGTAGTGCCTGCTGAGCTCAGAATGTACCGTTGACGTGGAATTCAATGGTTACAGGGCCTTACATAGTACACGGTAGATCTCCTGTTTGATTAAGTTAATAATAGATTGTTGTCCTGCTATGGACGCACGTATTTGTCATACACACAAAAATATACTTCTTCACACATATTCCAATGATGTCATTATTATCTGTTTAGGTCTTTACATTTAATTAAGAATGGGATCTTCCTGGCTAAATATAAGATTCAATAGAAAATAGAAAATGAAGATGCCACCAGACCTTATAGGTTGTCATTGAATATTTTATTTGCAAATGAAATAGTAATAACTCAGAAGTCGTAAAAATATACATTTTTTACTTGTGATATTTACATGGATTGTTTTTGTCAAAAACCAACAAACCAACAAAAACACAAACAAACTTTTGTACTGCTTTACAAAACATAGTAGAAGCCACTGCTTAATAAGAGATAACATGTTGCAATTAAGATAAAGTGTGTAATATCTGTCTTTTCTTATTGTCATGCAGAGTTTTCTTCTCTTGATATCACCGGGCAGCTCATAGTCCCAGGAACCAATCATCACCCAGATCCAACCAAACTGGTGGGCTGAACACAGCACACAAAAAAGTGCAGAAGTACATGGATTAAGAACCCAAAATGGAGACGAAAATCTAAATTAAAAGTCAATAAAATCATCTGTGAATATATCTACACGTCATTTCGATTTTTTTTCTTCTTTCTTTTTCATATTTTGCAGAGTACAGTTATGATACATCAAAGCAAAGCATTCCCGTTCATCTGCTTGATCTCCCATGACATGCGGGTCCCTTATAGTTCTCCTTCTCCTTGACCAGGTTGACCAACAGACCTCCACCTCTCTCGTCACCCATATATATACCCCCCTTCCCTCCCCTCTTCACCTCCATACCGAGACACAGGGCCACATCCCCTCAACGCCAAGAGCTTTACTTCAATCATGCAGGGAAAACTTTTCAGGCCATAAAGAAACCAAAAAGTTGTTGGCTACATAAGTATTCTATAGTATAGTGCTAGGGTAACTGTAGGCCAAATCTTTGCTAACATGTGAAAATGGTGTCGTCGTCGTGTGGGCGCACACTGGCTGTGCCGCGGGACTCTGAGGCGTGGAGAACATTTTATTTTATATATATATTATATATCTTTTTTTCTCCAACCTCGCTTTTCAGAGACAAAACCCACACAGACACACAGGCGCTATCCCCCAGAAAGTGCATGTGAATCAGTCCACTGGGCTGCCGCTGCAGATGAGAGGCAGTTGCCGAGAGATCTGTGTGTGTGTGTGTGTGTGTGTGTGTGTGTGTGTGTGTGTGTGTGTGTGTGTGTGTGTGTGTGTGTGTGTGTGTGTGTGTGTGTGTGTGTGTGTGTGTGTGTGTGTGTGTGTGTGTTTGTGTGTGTGTGTGTGTGTGTGTATGTGTGTGTGTGTGTGTGTGTGTGTGTGTGTGTGCATGTGTGTGCAAGTGTTAATGTATGTGTGTGGGGGGGAGAAGGTGGGCTCATGAACTTGGGAATCTGCCACCTGAGACCTCCAGTCGCTGGAACAGCAAATCAAAAAGCTTAGAAGAATTGAACAGCTGGAAGACTGACGGGGCCCGTCCTCTTCCCATCTGAGGCAGAGAGGGCGGAGGATGAGGAGGAGGTGATTTCCATGGCAGCAGCAGGCGCCTATAGGGCCTGGCTCAATACCAATCCTGTTACAGCAGCTCCCAATAGTGTAGCCTCTGCAGAACGGTTTCAGAGCAGCGTCGAGGCATTTGCCATCCATACTATTAAGATTCATAGCAACGTCTTTCTCTCTTTGAGTCTGCGTGTGCATCGGTGTGTAGTGTTGGCAGTGTGCGTGTTGCAGCCTGCGCATACAGAGAAAAAGGGATTGTTTATCATGTGTGTGTGTGTGTGTGTGCGTGTGTGTGTGTGATGGGAATATCTCCTCAAGCTATGATATGTAGCTGTATTTTATCAGCATATGCATTTGTATGATTATGTGTGTTTTATACATGTTCATCTATGTGTGTGCGTTCAGGATTCTCTCGGGGGGGGGGGTCGTGAATGCATTTGGTCGGCCTGCCTCATCAGTCACTCATAATACGCCGCAACATTCAATCCATCATCTGGACGCTGCAAGAACAGAGAGAACAGGGATGGGGGAGCCTGCTTCCTGCTTTCCTGGCATCCAATGCCAGACATACGCACGCAAACACAAAGACACACACACACACACACACAGGGGTCAAGTGCGTCGCTATGCTGAGAGTTTGGAACAAGCAGGCAAGCAAGCAAACAGACACACACAGAAGTGATCTCTGGAGCCAGGGAGGAAAATATATGAATAATGGACGTGCCTCGACTCAAGATAGCACACCCACCAGCAACATGGCTGCTGCCTGAGAATTTGGTATCCCAACGGGAATAGAAGTTGCTGAAAACTCAAATAGGCGCAGCCAGTTTTGAAATCAATTTGGCTCGAGGTTATGCCTGGTTGAATACTGTCTCGCTGCCTTCCATGGTTAACATGAGAAAGCGTGGGTGTGACCCAAGGGCTTGTACAGAATTAACATGCAGAAACCACATCACACACACGCTTAAACACACGCACACACTCTCAAACACATGCACACACGCAGGCAAGCCCAACACGCACATGCACACGCAAAAGCGCACACGCATGCACTATCTCTCATTCACACACACCCGCACGTAAACATACGTACACACACAGGAAAGCGAATACACACGCGAGCTTGGACGCATTTGCACAATAACCATGCACATCATCCTCCCTGGTTTGTGGCATTAATTGTTTGTTGCTGGGATAAAAAAACATTAATATCCCCTTATTGGACATTTTCTTCCCTTCATTTAACACAAATTTAAAAATTAAATGACATCATGTGCATATATCCATCTGTATGTACATTATAACACAACAATATGATTACAGAATTTACATTTTCCCTATGGTGTGGGATTACCTTGTCACAAAGGATAATGTTACGTTGTCTGCTTGTTGATTCCCAGGCTTCATCCCATAATAATAGTCCCATAACACCTCCTTGTGAAGTCGCACGTCTCACTATTTTGCGTCATGTGAACAGAGTCTTATGTTGGTGCGCTGAAGTTAGGACAGAGAAATAAACCATCAAAGGAAGGAGGGTTTGCAAAGGCACACTAGATAGGCTACTTGTCCCTTTTATCAGCGACTTTCAATCAAACTGCACTGGGTCGGCAACAACAAGGAAGGGGATTGGCTGATAACGGGGCTTTAACAATAACCAGGCAGGGTACTGGGATTCAGCGAATCGAGGCCTACGTCATCGTTATGGATCCGAGCACTGCAGGTCTTACTATGAACCTGCTGGACACCTGGCATCTCTATAACCGTGCTATAATCCTTTGTCTTTAGTTCAGAAAAGATACATGTGACGTTTAACATCCATTTCCTTTGTGCCTTAGCTCGGATATCGACTCAGTCCCTTTAGAGAAAGGTGAGAATATCGGGAGCAACCATCCAAGTTCGACACACATTCATTCAACTTTTTGAGAGAATTTTGGTTTTCGGTAAAGCATTTCATAGAAGCTGGTAAATAAAATCAATCAATCATAATAACAACAGAGAAATGAGGACCCATTCTTAGGATCGGTGGCACTTATCAGTCATTCACCCCCTACTACAACCTATCCGATGAGAAGAGAAAAGAGAACAAAACAAATGTCTATTGTCTAATAGGTACTTAAGCCTTCCTCTATAGTTAAAGTTGCCACTGTCTATATTGGCCTAATACAGTACATAATATACTCCCCAATAAAGGGATTATTCTGTACCATTAAAATATGTCCGTAGATAGAAACAGGACGTGAAAGAGATTAATAATTCCATTGGTATGGGTCCGTGGTACTATGTCAGCATCAGTACCATGGCTGCATCAGTACCATCTCAACTTCAGTAACAGGTCAGCATCAGTACCATGTCAGCATCATTATCATGTCAGCATCAGTAACTATCTCAAACATCAATTCCATGTTAGAATCAGGACCATGTCAGAATCAGTACAATGTCGGCATCAGTACCATGTCAGCATCAGTACCATTTCGTCATCAGTACTTTGTCCTCCTGACCGAGGTGATGTCTGCCCATAGTGACACAGATTATCATTGTTAGTGAGTCAGGATTAAGGGGCTGTGGTTTTTCTCTCGGTGGGTTCCTGACAAGAACATGATGAAACACCCCCAAAAGGTGTCTATGTCCACATGGATGAACAGAGCCTGCCCCAACCAGAGTACGTAGGTAGATAGGTAGAATGACGCAACGATAAAAAAATAATCTCTCTCTCTCTCTCTCTCTCTCTCTCTCTCTCTCTCTCTCTCTCTCTCTCTCTCTCT
>NC_079427.1:14383615-14398615 GCF_026213295.1 Gadus chalcogrammus | reverse complement strand
TGCTTGAAGAAGCAGCCCGTTTCTGATTTATTTAATTCACGGAAATTGGTTTATTGCTGTAGAAAAGGGGAGCTCTAAATTTGAGTGTCTCGCTGATGGAGAGCGATTTGTCGACCTGTCTGCTGATGAATACGAAGGGGCACTGCGGGTACAAGCGTCTACGCACCACAACAGAGTTGGATGATCATTCGTTTAACTAATGAAACTCTAACCTAATAAATCAGTTCTGTGGTTCTACAGAGACAAAAAAAAAAAACACAGCCACATTTCTCTGGTCTCACTTGGCCGTATCAATCTAAACACACCCCAAACGGCAAGAGAGCAAATCAAATCACACTTCCTGAATCCAATCGAATCATTAGGTCAGTCAACATGATGGAGGAAATGTGGCAGGGTAATGACCCAGTGATGAGGTCTTTGTACAGTTTCTGTGTGTGTTTGTGTGTGTGTGTGTCCATGTGAGTGTGTGTGTGTGTGTCCAAGTGAATGGTGTGTGTATGTGTGTGTGCGTGCTTGTTTATGTGAATTTGTGTGTATGCTTGTGAATTTTTTGTGCGTTTGTTTGTGCGTGCGTGTGACCATGTGAGCACACACACACACGCCTATATCATTAGGTACGTATTCCGACATGTGTGTGCGTTTGCATTCGTTTGCCCTGAAATCGCACGTGAGAAGACACAGAACGTGCAGAGCCAGTGCAGCACTCACCCAGCACAATGAGGTTGACCTGGTCCCAGTGGTACTTCCCTCCGGTCTTGACTTTACAGGTGTACTCCCCAGAGTCGGTCAGCTGCAGGTCACTGATGAGCAGGGAGGCGTCTCCGCCCAGGTAGTCTCCAGATAAGAACAGGCGGCCCGGTTCGCTCTTCGTCTCTTCGTCTGTGTACACGTGGCCCGCAAAGAATGTGATGATCTGAGTAGTAGCAGGAGAAAGGGAGCATTATATTTTGGTCATGATTACCATAGGGTAATTCATAGTAGTGATATTGCTTATTTTTTCTGTTGTGTTATTATTAGCATTATTATCTCTCTTCAAATAGTAAACAACAGTATGGCTAGTGCTTATCCTGTCCCAATTGGACTAAGTCCTGAAGCACTGCCTTGCAAAGAAGTGCCAGTGAGGCAAAGTTTCTTCCAAACTAAAGGAGGCTTACAATTGCCTGAAGAGAAAATCCTCGCTGGCCTTAGAATTCTTGCCTGAAACTATATAAAATGTCAACTATGTCTGTTTACATAGCTGAATCGTTTTTTCTTTCTTTGGTCAGTCAAAAATGGTTTGGTTCTGTGTGTTATTAATGAATTGGTTAAAATTAATTACTTCCAGTCTCTGATGATGCTTCTACTTCTGCATTGAAAGGATCTAACTTATTTTTTTCCCCCCAATTCTTTCAATTCATTTATCACAAGTCGGACCCTCTCACTCGTACTATATCTCTCTCTCCCTCTAGCTGTCCCCGTACACAAACAAACACAGCTGTCGCCATGGCGGCCTGGGACTCGGGGCGAGTGTGCGCCTGCAGACGGGGAGACTGTTAAACGCTGGTGCCACGGCGCATCAGTGGCTCCCAGACAGGGGGCACCTGCTGGGATTGCAGGTGACGACTGGCCATTTACACACACACACACACACACACACACACACACACACACACACACACACACACACACACACACACACACACACACACACACACACACACACACACACACACACACACACACACACACACACACACACACACACACACAAATACACATTGACACATTGACACGTTGACCCCCTTCCGCAGCTGGCGGGCTAACATGTGACATGGCTCTGACACCTGCGCTGAGTTGGTGGGTATTTTACGGGTGCACCTCCTACAGGAACACTCTGAGCTTCGTTCACTCTTTATTCACATGTGTCTCGGCATTTATTGAACGTAAAAGACAGCTCAATAGTTGTTAGCCAACATGGTGAAGGGTCGGCTATTCGGCGGTTACAGGACACGTTCCAAACATTAACAGACCACGCTCATGTCTCTTCATTTCTTGAGTCAGAGTTGTGAATTTGCCTAAACTAGACCATTTTTTTTACATCACTTTATATTACTTTGAACATACTCAGCTCCCCCCCCCCCCCCCTGCACATCCTAAACATATGTAGCCTGTTCCCTCGCTAAAGGAGGCTAAATGTTGACAAGATGCTCTATGCCCGCTCAACATGGCTTCCAGCTGCACAAAGGCATAAGTTATTCATTGTGCCGCAGGCATAGTTTCTATGTTAATCAAATCTTCAGACACTTGAGTCTAATTAATGGTCTGTTCAATGTTAACTTCGCCAACCCACAAGCGCCATCTCCAAATAAACCTGTGACTCCAAAGACCAACCCTACGACCTATGCTCAACCACCCCTACGGCCGTTTTCATTGACAAAATTTTGGATATTAGACAAGCCATCAATATTTCAGTTCCAAACGTAAATGTTAGATCACTGGCATGCAATTATAAAAGATCTTGTGGGAATGAGGACATGATTTAATGCTCTAGAGTACCAAAACTCTGTGGAAACCTGCCCTAATGCTCTACCTAGCAGCTTCTTTAAGGACGTCCTTGACTGCCTGGCACAAGAAATACTGTGAATAGTTAACAGCTCTCTCCAACAGGCAACTTTCCAAAAGCCTTAAAAATTTAGTTATTAAACCCCATAAAAAGAAGCGGAGCCTAGATGCTTCAATAATTAACAACTACAGACCGATGTCAAAATCGACCCTTCATAAGTAAAATCATAGAGAAAGTTGTCCTCTGG
This sequence comes from Gadus chalcogrammus, assembly GCF_026213295.1. Classification (NCBI taxonomy): domain Eukaryota; kingdom Metazoa; phylum Chordata; class Actinopteri; order Gadiformes; family Gadidae; genus Gadus; species Gadus chalcogrammus. The sequence goes on along the minus strand of NC_079427.1, from coordinate 14,395,826 downwards.
CTCCTTAATGATTTCATTGCCTCAAGAGCTGCCAAGAAAACTTCTGTTTAGGATTTCGACCCCTTCATAACAACGAAACCGCTCTTATTAAAGTGGTTAATTATATTTGCTTGAACAAAAATTGGATCTGTTGGACCTTAGTGCTGCAATTAACAATGTTGAACACTCAATACTTTTGGACAGATTGGGAAAGTTGGGTAGGGATTTCCAGCAAAATCCTAGACTGGTTTAGGTCATATCTACAAGACACAAATTTGTCTCCATTGGTAACCATGTATCTGAACTAACTAACGTGCCGTGTGAATTCCCACAAGGAATGAATTTTTTTTCAAGAATCTTAAATCCTAGCTCCATCTTTATTCAACCTCGAGATGCTCCCACTTGGCGTAATTATGCAAATAACAACATGGCTTTATTGGCGTACCATTTTTATGTGAACAACAACCTAAGCTATGTAGCCCTATCACCAACTGACTATTGTACGATAGATCTGCTGGGCCAGCACATTGAGCAGGTCAAGGACTGGATGTGCCAGAATTGTCTACTACTAAATACGGACAAAACTGAGATAATTGTTTTCATTGCCAAAGATGAGAGACAGAAAGAAACACCTTGAGTCTGCATTGGCTCATGGTATGTCAGAGGATTGATTTAAAAATACTTATGCTCACCTATTATTCACTAAACGGTTTAGGGCCAAAGTATATCACTGAAATGCTTTTGCCGTATGATCTCCATAGACCTTTAAGATCAACTGTGACCATTGTTCCCAGAGTCAAGACGAAACATGGAAAAGCAGGATTCAGTACGCACTACTATGCAACCATGAATATCTGAGTCTTGCTCCAACCCTGATTACATTTAAATCACGGATAGAAACGTTTGTGTTCACCTTGGATTTCAACTGGACCATTTTGACTGATGTTATTCAAATTTATTTCATGACTGCTTTTAAATCATGTTTTCATGTATTCTATTAATTTAGTGTTAAATCTTGTTTTATTTAATTGTCTGTCATTTTTTTATTTAAAGCATATCGAGGCTGCCTTGCGTCTGAAATGTGCTATATAGATATTTAAATAATAATAATGAATAAATAAAGTTGACTTTAGTTGCCCACTAAACATTGGACGTCGGATAGACGTGAAGATCATGTCTATATATGGTCCCTCAGTCCATGACCAATTCTGGACATCTATTTGACGTCCAGACTAGGTCACTATTTGGATGTCAAACCATGACCCAACTTGGTCGTCATTTTTACGTTCAACATTTCACCTTTGAACTGGGTAATTTTCGACGCCTATGTCAGCTGCAGGAAATGTAAACATGATCCCACTGCGCAATGTGACGTCAGAGTAATGTCTTTTCTGTGTCATTATTGGACGTCAGATTTTGGTCCACTGAAGGGGTTGTTTTGTTACCCTGTTCAATCCCCAATGTCCAAATCCCAGGGTTAGGGTAGGGTGACTATAGCCTTCCTTAAACGAGTTGTCATGCCCCTCACAATCACTGTCTGTAAACCGGAGAAGCTATTGTTGACATCATTTTCTAAGGATGATGGAAGACAAAAATAACGTTTTTCGACCATACATGAATGGTGGAGTGTAATAAAATGTAACTGTTGGATGTGAGGAGAAGTAGGCAGTACAAATGATCGAGTTTGAGACGCAAAATTAGGAGATAATTCTGCAGTACAATTTGTTCCCACGAGAATGGCAGCAACACTTGAACTAGCAGGGTTGATGGGGGCATTGACTTAATGTACGATTATTATCCTCATCTCCTCGAAAATCATGAAGCATAGTTAAAACCCCCCCCGCATTATTTACACCCGGAGCAACAAGAGAATCTACACCAGATGTTCCTAAAGCAAACCTGTGCCACCCTCTTATCCTTGCAGGCTCCTGACTCATTCGGAAAAATTAATTTCAATAATAGAACAAGCATCATAGACGCCCGCGTACAAACAGCTTAAATGATGGCTCCCGGGTTTGGTTCTATGGGTTGATATATCCGTCAAATGATTGGTTTAGATAGATGGTCATGGGCTGAATGCGTTGGTACTCCGCACAAATCCATCTACCGAATTAAGAAGCTGCTAATAAACCGCTTCTTTGCTGGAACTGCATGCATGTTTGTGACGTCGCTGTCGACACTGTGTCACTGTGTCCTAGATGTGTCCTACCAGGCAGAAAAAATGATAATAAATAGAATAAAACTAGTAGAAATCAATGACTGATTCAATTAATAAGAAGGAGCTCATATAAGATTACATGAGATGACAAGCCTGCAAGCTTCCCCGATCAAATTAACATCAAATGTGTAAGCAGCAGTGGGTATGTGTGTTTTAAAGTCTTTGGATGGTTGGCTGCTTGAGAATGCTAATTAACAGCATCTATCAACAGTACCAATGTGCTATCCCAAAATATTTTTTTAACTGTAATAAGGCTACTGATAAGTTATTACATACATTATTCTGTTTGAAATTAATACAATGGCTATTGTTTATTATTCATTTTAGTTGAGTAAACTGTAGTGTATCTGAGACACAGAAGTGGTTGAATTCGACTTTTGCTAGTGGAGCAATACCTGTAAAATATTCATGGAATAATATACTATCTTATGATTCATGAGCTTCATATTTGGTTGTATGAAAAATTAACAAAACAGAATTTGAATACCATTTATTTTATTTTCACGTCTCATTCTTTTGTATTTAATTTTGAAGTGATCCAATAAATGTGTCATATTCTGCCAGTGGTAATACAACTTCAAGCTTGTTAGTTTCATCATTCGGGCCTGAATCATTAACTTGCCTCTCAAGTTCTCAAGCATGAAGAATGTGAGAACGCAATCAAAGTCCCAAAAGGGTGCCAGCCTTCAAAACCAGCCAAGCATTGTACCAAACAACTTAATTAAGAAACATATCTAAAACACGAGAATAATGACTTATGTTTAATGACAAAAATAATTGATGAAAAAGTGAAACTGTTCTGTTCCCTACTAGATACAGAGAAATGCTATTTGTTAAAATAGTTTATGTTTATAGTTATTGTTTAGTTATTCTGACTTGGAAAGGAAAAATGACTATTTGACTCAGCCATGATTCATTGTTTTGTATCAAGGCACACTCCAGAATAGATAGGGAAAAAGGTAACAAACATAAAACATAGAGAAACAGGGAAGCCCCAAAAGGAGGATGGCTGGGAGGAAGAGACTCACCACGTTCTGCTTGGACTTGGGCTTCTGCAACAGCCACTCGATGTCCAGGGACAGGCCGTTGGACTGCCAGAACTTGTGGTAGCACGGCAGGGTGGCGTTATCGCCCACCACCCTCTTCATCTCTGTCAGGGCCCCCGCCGACAGCACGCCTAGCAACACTGAGGGGACACAGAGATGAGGGAACACGTATTGATTACCACGACAGAGACACCGCAAGCAACACAACCCGCAACAGGGACATTCGTATGACATTTGAAGGGGTCATCTACAGATTGAACAATGAGTAAATAAACCAGAAATATAACTTGGTGTCTTAACACTATTTAGATATTGGGGCTAGGATAACATCGGCAGGAGACATACTGGGAAAAAAAACAGTGATAAACATTCAAGCCAATGGAGCTACAGATGAGCACAAAGCTACACGCTTACAATAAATGCACACCCCTCCACTCCCTCTGTTTCCACTTGGCTCCATTTTGGGTTTCATCAGATTCCTTATTTAAATAACATGACATTGTGATTCAGTGGGAGCCTCATCTCCAACCAGGTCCTCAAGCATTTCCGCAGGACCCTACTGCAAAACAACTCCAGTGAATGATGACAAAAATACACATATTGATCACAAACAAATTCCCCACTCTAGCTAGGCTAATGAGTTTTGGTTGCAGTATGTGAAGAATAAACAAACCAACAAACTTGCATGGATTGTGCGTTTGCTGTGTGTAAATATACCCCCCCCCCCCCCCCTCCTCCCTGCCCAGGACTTACATCAGGATGCAGGACAGGGAGGCGGAGTGTGTGTGTGTTTGTGAGATGGAAAGACACAGCGTAAGAGAGAGAAAAGGGAGATGGAAGTGTGTATGTTTCGCCACTGAGTCGTTATACAGACATCTGACTCCGTCCACCTGCTTAACAAGAGCACAGCAAAAACAATATAAAAGCCCCCTAAAGCTCCTGTGGGCTTACTGTCCCAAATTTGACAGATATTTTTGGCCCCTTCAGCATTTAACTTAACTACCTGCTTTTGATTTCATTGCAGAGTGAGCCAAGAGCTTCTGGGGCTTCTTAGGGCTTAAAATAACGTCATCCAACCCCACAGATGCCCAATTCCAATGGCGAGGGTACATCCACAACCCATTTTTATCACACTGGGACCAGCTGCTGAATAGGTGCTAAGTGCGCCTTTATTCCCCCATGTTAAAATACACACTCAATTTGTTACACAAGCTCCAACCAAAATAAGACTCTGTATCCGCATCCATTGTATGTTAATTAACCAGTCAGAGCTACCGAAGGAAGGGATTTCTTTTTGGTTGACAACATTACAAGAACGCACCCTTTGTTCCAAGAGAGGCCGTTTGTGTGAATGTATCAGGCACATGTCAACCCTCCTTGCTTCAGAGGTGTGCTTGCGCTACAGCATTGGTTCTCAAACTGTGGTACGCTTACCACTGGTGGTACGCAGAGGAATTGTGGAAAATAAATAAATATATATATATTTTTTCTTTTGAAACATAATATCAAATTGCTAGTACGTATGGAAATACATTAAGCACTTAATCATTAAAGTGGGGTTTAAACTAAGTTTTACCTTTCAGGTAATATTTCTTAGTGACGGCCGAAGCGAACAATAAGAAACGATGAGAAACCCGTTCAGCATCGAAACCCTTTTTAGCATCGAAACCGGAAATGCCCGAGGACCTCACTGTTGGTGAGCAGAATTATCATGCGACACAACATTGAAGTCTGCTTTCAGAAGGCGGTCGTTGTTGGACTTCTGGAAACAGCAACGGAGCCAATAGCCTGCGCTTTCGGACAATGCCGTGTTGCTTGTCCTTTCTTTTGCGACCAACTATAGTGCGAGAAAGGCTTCTTCTCACTTGCCATCATGAAAACGGAAAAAAAGGAAGAAGGATGGAGGCTGAGCCGCTTCTCAGACAGAAGCTGACCTTGATTGATCCAGAAATCGCAGGAATGTCTTCGCAGATGTCGGCGTCTCATTAGGCTTATGGAAGTTTAGTTGGTTTAGTACATAGCTGGTATTCTTAATGTTGGCACTTACTCTCTGTTTGTTTGATTGTGTGTCAGTTATAGTGCTACCACTTTGTACAGCTGATTACAGTTAACAATAGATTATATAACATTTTATTTTCAAGAATAAATGTGCCTTCTACGTGAGCTGTGCGTAGCAGAATTGGGCAGGCATAGGCGACTCTATTTTGTTATATTTTATAACATCGGTCTTAATGGTGGTACTTGAGGAGACAATATTTTCTGAGGTGGTATGGGGAATAAAAAGTGTGAGAACCACTGTGCTACAAAACCAGTCAGTGAGCAGCGACGGGGGACATTGTGGATCGTAGCACAGCCATACTGGACTATCTGGCTCTGAAAGGAGAATGACTCACACTGATGACATCAACCGCTGTCGGTTGGTATTGAGTGATGACATCATCCACTGTCTGGTTGACTCATTCGGAATAACATCATTGGAAGGTGGTTGGAGAGGGGGGCAATAAAGGGTTAGTGTTGGCATTTTTATGAAATAAAACGTTCAAAAAAATTAATAATTTAAAAATTTAAAATAAAAAAGCGATCACATATAGGCTGTTAGACGCACTGCACATTAGTCTGCATATGCTTCACAAACCGCTTGGAAGGCTATTATTCACTGCAACAGTTTGATTGCTGCGTGCCTGAATTGTATGTAGAAGCACCATCGTCCTCAGAATCGGACAGCTTTATCGCCGTATGAAAGTGTGCAAGTGTGCAAGGTTACACATGCATGGGAGTCCCGCTCTCTTCTTTTTCTCAATTGAAATCTATCAGTGAAGGCCAATCTCTAAATTCTCTCTGCCGTACGAAGATCCTTGACCGATTTTCTTATGAAGTATTTACAGTGGCATTCATCTTGTGGGCTTCCTGACGATGTTAGTTTAAGAGGTCAGCAGGAGAGAGCGAGAGAGACAGATAGATAGATAGATAGATAGATAGATAGATAGATAGATAGATAGATAGATAGATAGATAGATAGATAGATAGATAGATAGATAGATAGATAGATAGATAGATAGATAGATAGATTAACAGACAGACAGACAGACAGACAGACAGACAGACAGACAGACAGACAGACAGACAGACAGACAGACAGACAGACAGACAGACAGACAGACAGACAGACAGACAGACAGACAGACAGAGAGAGAGAGAGAGAGAGAGGGAGAGAGAGAGAGAGAGAGAGAGAGAGAGAGAGAGAGTTGAGAGTTGTTGTTGGTTAGTGCATATCGTGCACGCATTTGGAGTGGGGGGGGGATATTCCCAACATTGAAGCAGGTCAGGTTAATTGTCAGTGTGTACACGTGTGTGTGTACGCATGGCTGTCTTGCAAGGTGATGGTTCATGGAGTTAAAGGGCTCTGTTGGACGACCAACATCTCCCTCCACCTCCCTTCACCTACGCCCACATCCCAACTCCTGCAGTCAGCCCTGAGTGATAATTAGCTCTCCCCCCACACTCCCCTTGGCCTGCGGGGGAAAACCACAGCAGTATGGGACAGGCCAGATAAGAGCTCCATGGCTCAGATCTTACAACCTCATCCCAGCTCGACCACTGCCAACTGCACCACCCACTACCCCACCTCCTAATGCAGGCTGGGGAGCCAGCGATGGGAGTCAGGAAAGGTTATATGGAGGAAAGCAGCAAGTTGTTGCAGCAGCAATATGCTTATCACACCCATGAAGACTTAGGTTCAGTATTGGACCGGGAAAGGGCAGACCGAAAGCTCTGTGGGGTCAATTGCTTACAGTCCATTGCAACCTTCAGGCACTTTTTTAAGATGAGCTTCACTTTATTCCCTCACTAGAGTATTGAATTCCAAGAGAACAACACGTATATCCCTGACAAAGAGATGAAATTGTACCGTGTGCACTGAGATTATTCTGGGAGGATCTGACAAAGAAAAATGGTCAGACCAACCTGGTGTTTTTCTTGCTCCCTAATTTAGGGTTTCAAAGGCAGGCTTTGCTTCCGTGCTGGGGAATGGACCACGTTGTTTCTAAAACTAGCTCCCCCTAATGCGTGATTGAACTCTTGGATTGGTGTCAAACAGTGTGTGCACAGATGGACCAGGTTGGACTGTCGGACATAATCGTTCATGTCCACATCCCTGCCGACAGGCCAAACACTTTTTCTGCACATTGCGCAAGCAAAAAAAGAAAAAGAAAAAAGGTTCCGCCGGCAAGCTTATCGAAGTTGCTTTTGTTCCCACGCTCGCACAAAGAAACAATAGTTATGCAGCGTTTTGTGACCCCAAAAGATTGTGCCAAAATATTGTCCTTTACCGTGCTGTGTGAGATTCCATTAGGACTTGGGAAATGCCATTATAGCCACAGATTGACGGAGTGAGATGGGGATTGGGACTGACTCTCTCTTTCTTTCTCTCAGCTCTGTGCAGCTAAGCTTCACATGGCCACTTTTGGCTAGCTTTGGTCTTTATCCGTTGGGGAAAAAAGAAGGAAAGAATCACAACGTAATTAACAAAGGAGAGTGGGACCAGCCACTAAAGGCTTAGAGAGGAAGGGAAAAGAGCGGAAGAGAGAGAGGGAGAGAGAGGGAGACAGTCAAAGATTGAGACAGAGATAGAGAGAGTATCGGGAGGGAGCGGGTGGGAGAGAGAGGAACTGAAAGAGAGACAGGGAGAGTAGATAAAGTAAGGAGTAGAGTACGGGAAAATGTGGAGGAACCAATTTCTATGAAAAGGCCCTAGGGGGAGTTGTGCTCCAGTAAATCCGCCTTCCTACAAAACCCTGAAATCTTATTATAGTGTAGCCAGTGGGATGGACCGACAGACGGACAAACAGGACGGCCATGAATCTTTCACATTGACCAAAGTCAAGCCCTGCGTCGCAGCAGTAAGCACTTTGGCCCAGCCGAGGCCTGCGTTACAGCTAAAGCCCTTGACCTCTGGTGCTTCAACGCACAGCATATCAGAGAGGGACAGTGAGAGAGACTGGCAGAGAACTACAGGCATAGGGGGAAACCTGATTCTAGGTTGGTGTGCACAACCTTGATCCACTGTGTTCTGGCTGTCAATTCTCCAATGACCCATCAGTCGGCATAAGAATGGTTTAAGTCCAAATGGTTTTCACCGAACATATAAAGTGCTTAAAGATTTGTTTCCTTCTCTTTTTCGAAAAACTGTGCGCGGCTCTACACAAAAATTAGTTCCGTGTGACAAGTCTGTTGCGGTAGACTGCAGTCTTGCAGAACAACCCACTGCTGGGTGATGAAAAAACACGCAACTAGCTGTGCTCCACTTTTGATTTGAATGCATGGAATGCAACGACACCAAGTTTGTAGCATTCATAGCACTGCAAATGCAAGGGCTTTCATTTGTAGACCATAGGCTCAGTGACCATTGTATTACCTCATTCCACGATAGGTAGCAAACAAATGTATTTATTTTACATGACCATTTTCGAGATTCCAGAACTGACACGTTACACATTAGCACTTTTCCTGGGTGTATGTAGCTGTTAAGTGTGTGTGTGTATGTGTGTATGTGTGCGTCTGAGCCCCAAGACACCACAACAACTTCCTTTGTGTAATGCTGTCAGCACAAAGTGAACATAGGACAAATAATATACACGTGAGTGTGCGTGTGTGTATGACATGCTTCTCATATGCCTGCCGCCATGAATGTTTTATTATTTTTTGTACCACAGCGAGACCCGGCAAGGAGATGATGAGAGCACAGTGAAATATTCTGCGCTCAGGGTGACGCTTTAGCAGAGTGTGTGCCTGCCTCACACCAAAGAACCCAGCCACTTTTGACCTGAATATGTTCCTCTATATGTCCCTCTCATTTCATTTATTTATGCATATATACTGTATATATATACACACACAAATACATTTAATGAGATAAAGACAGCGAAAGAGCAAGAGGGTGAGCAAGAGAGAGGAAAATAGGCAATGGGTAGGGGGCTGGGGGTTAGGTTATGCCCTCTGTTCTTTCCCACTGTCTTTGAGACTTTGGAGACAGAGAACGAAGGCTTCAAACAGTGAAAAGCTCTCACATCTCAGATGTCTCCCTGGGTAGTGCCCCGCCCCCTGTCGTTTCTGAGAGAAAAAGAAAAACCTCCAAGACCTATGAAAACAAATCCGCACACTGCCTCTCAGAGAAACGCTTTTATGTGAACTCCAGGATTCCTCTTTTTAATTACAGGCGTCTTTGGGGTAAATATTTTTAAACGTTCCAAGCTATCATGCCCCATTATGAAACACGCACACACACACACACACACACACACACACACACACACACACACACACACACACACACACACACACACACACACACACACACACACACACACACACACACACACACACACACACACACACACACACACACACACAGACTAAACAAGTGTATGTGCCCTGAATCGCTCTCCTTTTGGTTTCAAGGTCCAATTTGTGAATAAATTGCGACTGCGGAAATGAAAGCCTGTGTTTCCCCTCACTGGAGGCTCCTCTTTGAAGGGTTGCAGTTCCGTAATCCTCGCTGCAAACAACGCTTGCTTCTGCTGACATAGACGTTCTTTTCCTTCCCGTTATCCCAAGTGAGACACCGCAAAGTATCAAGGACTTGACTGTTGTTGGAAAAAGTCACTGAAGACTTGAGAGAGAGAGAGAGAGAGAGAGAGAGAGAGAGAGAGAGAGAGAGAGAGAGAGAGAGAGAGACAGAGACAGAGACAATATGGGTCCACTCTGTCACTCTTCAGTCACGAAGACAGACTTTGATATGCCCTGGAGCTATGTTACAGGGAACCTGGTGAGGCGCCGAGAGAAGAACAAAGAATAAATAGCGAAGAACAATTGTTTCCAAGATAATCCCTTGGAACCGGGGGCGACTGGAATGAGGGGGAGGGCCAATGGGAAATCGGAAGAGAATAAACGGGAGATGAAGTGCAAGTGAATAATGAAGGCCCCGTGGTAAATGTTCACCTCAACCCGCTGTTATTACTTCATTAGCATTCCTTTCAAGGCTCCGTCACTGCTGTCATGTCAAGTGGAAAGGGACAGCGTTCCACCAACGGATCCCCAAAATAGATCCCGGAATTAGTTTCATGACAGCCACTTCTTAATTCCCCCATAGAACCGTTCCGCAGTTCCTTCCCTCTGAGGAGGAGTGGTTGGACCCCCGAAATAAGAACGCTATCTACACTACATTCTAGCAGGAGGATGTCTGTTGTAAAAGTTGTGTTTACAGTGCTTAATACAACTTCTCAGTTCCTATGAGCACGTCTGCGCCAGAAGTTAGTGGTGCTTCTGGAAACCTTATATAGCTCGGGTAGGCAGCCATGATATGTTTTTATTTAGCATTAAAGCGCAGATATCGTCCACACACCCGAAAGAGCTCTCCCGAGTGAGTGAGTATGGCAAGAGAAGCAAAATGTTCAGACGAGGTCTGCGCATCTAATGCAATGAGCTATAGGCCTGTTAGAAGGAAACTGCAAGAAAAGCACCAGAAAAGCGCATTAAGGCATGGCCTGCCTACAGATATGTGAGTGGGAAGCCTGACTTGTAAACCCTCCACCTTTTATGTAGTTGTGTACAAACCACAGTCAGACATATGTGCTTCAGACCAACAAGGCAGAGGACTTTGGAAGGACTCTGAAGTTTGCAACACTTAGAAAACACTGAAAGTCTTTTGCTGGAGTTTGTCTTTTTTAATTAAACCCAATTCATACTTTTAAGAATTGATGGCCCCCATTTCAAATTTTAAGTACAACAATGCGTCTCGGGGACTTTTGGTTTCGTCTTTTGAGGATGGCTGCCACAAGCTTGCAAACTGCGTTTAAATAATGACACTCGGCGAGGGCCACTTTTTCTTCTGAAGGGTTCAGACGGGACAGGGAACAAATGTCAAGTGATCTGTTTGGTGGGAGATAACACGCTTGAATGGGGGCGGCCTGGACACTGACCTCAATGCAGCAGCTGATCCCCCTCACATCTGGAAATAAACTAACCAGCGGCGTGCGCGCACATTCACATTAGTTCTGCACAAAACTGTCTCCAACGAAGTCTAAGACACCCGCCATGTGGTGAAACGTAGAAAACAAAGATGGAAAAGCCAATGCCTAGCCAACTAAGCGGGTAGGAAGCAGAATGTTTGTTTATGAGTGTGCGTCCGTGCGATCTTGCGTGCGAGAGAGGGAGAGAGAGAGAGAGAGAGGATGAGTATATGTGGCCAATATAAAGGGCACATCGTCCCCGAAGCAAATTCACTTTGGCCTGGACAAACTTTGCCATTCTAGATTGCAGAACGTCTCTTTTAATAAGGATGGAGCATCGATTTTTATGCATTTCATTTAAAGAAAAAAAGATTTTTGGGATATGGAAAAAAAACAGAACACTCCACTCCTGAATTATTAATATTATATGTGCTTAAAATCTATCCCCCACAGATAGAAATGTGTTGGCCTGCATGGGTCAGAAGCTTTGCTATCCTTAGGCTATTCAGACCAAAAAATATATTGTGAATGGCACTCATATATATTGCGGGTAAATATCAACAGCAGAGACCACAGAGGAAAGCTGCAGTCTGTGGAGTTCAAGCTGTTTGGCCCTACCAGTCTGACAGACGGTGCAGTATGAAACCAACACTGGGTTTTGTGTTCATTAAAAACATAGCAGAAGACAGGCTCACCTGCTGATGATCCACTTAAAACTCTCATGCGAGGTACACTATGATACATCAGCTGCATCACTGCAATGGCTGGAACAGATGGGCCAGCTGTGATCATACAAACAATGTTGCCACTACCATTATCGCACATGCACAGAAACGCGTTGTACTTTCCTCTCCCTTCCCCAAAACACCAGTTGACTCTCACGGACAGAAAATGGGTGCACTCGCTTTTGGCAAAGAACACACATCTTTGACCCTCTTAATCATGGGGTCTGATCTTTGTGT
>NC_079427.1:14358615-14378615 GCF_026213295.1 Gadus chalcogrammus | reverse complement strand
TCAGGCTATAATCAACGTCGTTCCCATTCGAGGCATGAGCGTGCGTACCCAGGAGGAAAGAACAAATGGGTTTATTTTAGGCACCGGGATGTTGAGTCTTGGTTATGACTAGACATGTTAAGTGCTTATGTCCCCTTACGCTTGCCTTAAGCAGTTCCTCTTCCTTCTTAATAGTAGAAAGCCCCAGAAGTTTATATATAAATAAAGATATATATATATATTTATATATAGAGATTTATATATATCTATGGTTCTGGCCTCCGGTACTGTGACAAGAGGGAGTGGCAGGGAGGGAGTTTTTTCACAGTAAAAGTTTGGGCTTTCGCTCATCTCTCTGCCAGCGCTGCCGGCTTCTGCTGATTCAAGGACTTTTGCCTGGAGATTAATGAAAGACATTTGGCTCTATGGCGGTTCGGATCCCTCACAAAGGTTGAAAACAGCCCACGACCAGAGGAAGGTTTATGGGGTGCACAATAGACAATGTGCTGCTCATTCAGGGAAGCAATTCTTTCATCCCGCCCCCCCGCCCCCTCCCCCGCCCCCCCGCGCCCCCTCCCACCCTCGCTTTCCTTTATTTTTTACCAACACAACAAAAAAAAAATCCGTATTTCCAATGATAACCCTCTCCCTCTTTCCTACCATGTCACTGTCTGCCTCTCTCTGCTGAGAAATTGGATTTCAGACCTCAAAAGGAAACCTATTAGCCGGGAATTGAATGTTAACATGTCGTTTTTTTCCATGCCCCAGCTGTAGAGGATGTTTATTTGTGTCCTGCGCTGAACTTTACCTCAAAGTGACTAAGGGAGGTTTTTTTTTCCACTGCTTGCGTCTACCGTCGCCAAAGCCACAAAGGCACATGCCATTTAAATGAAGCCTGCCTATTGACGTGCACACACCCAAACAGACACACAGACAATTTCACACACAAACACACACACACACACACACACACACACACACACACACACACACACACACACACACACACACACACACACACACACACACACACACACACACACACACACTCACCATCCTTTATGGCCTCATACAAGTCTCTGTAATCCGCCTGAATATCTGCCAGACAACACACAGACAATGCTCCATGGTATACCAAGCAGCTCCATTCTCCACGGGTGCAGTGCATACTGCACCCGTGTGGGACTATTATTATAATGAGGAGTGATTTTGAGGACCAGGTGAAAATTACAGGTCCCATCTGTGTCTGTATGTGTGTGTGTGTCTGTGTCTGTGTCTGTGTGTGCATGTGTGTGTGTGTGTGTGTGTGTACGTCGGCGGGGCAGCTGACAGGCCGACGGGGGATGATTCTGGTGTGCAGGCGCCCCGGCTTACGGGGTCTTAGCGGGTTCAGAGAGCAGCAGCGTCATCAAGGTACGGTAATAGAAACAATCCCCGCCTCGCCTGGAAACATTCGGACAGGAAGAAATGTCTACTTTCCCCTTGTGTGTAACCGTGTACCAAACAAGCCCCTTTACAGAGCAAAACACAGGGTTGGGGGGGTGCAACCCACCCCCAACCCTGTGTTTGCAGGGGGACAGTCGGGGATCGAGATTGGGAAACATTGATACACACACAGGCTCACTCACGCCAACAGGGTTCATTGTGCAACGAGCTACACACTTGACAACAACACACAACACACAAATGTTTGGGGGCCAGACTCTGTTGCGTAAATGAGTAAAGGGGAAATTAAAGTGAATTAAGCAAGAGGAATGAGAGTCGGGGGCTCTCCGTCTTCGGGACAAACAACTTATGAAACATCTGCGGTAGGCGTAGCTCGCTGGCGCCAAGCATCGCTCGCGCTTCATGGGAGTTGTCCATTCGCCTTCTGTTATCAATATTGGTTTTATTAAAAAGCTTTCTTAACCATCGATGTTTCCCTGGTGACGCCCCTATCTGAAATCAGTCATCGATGCTTGTATATCACTGCTTAGACTATCCACTACCGGCTGGTCTCCAGCCACACCAGCAGATTCATTCCCCCTCTCCCTGGCATGGGGATAGTGCAGAGCCAGCCGCGTGCTGCGATTGGACAGAGTGATAGAGTGATCAGATCACTGGGCTTAGCGGGAGCGCACGGTGAGAAGGCTGTCTCCGCTCAAAGCCGCTCAGACACGCTGCCCGTCGTCCTGTTACACGCGCTGCACCCACGCAAACACACACACCAGCATTCCGTCAGACACACTCGCCGCCCCTGCCCTCCGTCCCCACCCCCCACCCCCCAGCCCCCCTGGCTGGTAGGCTCAGAGGCGTCTCCTGCCCGTTTCACCCCCAGCCCCTGGGTGGTCTGCTCAGTCATTTGGTAGGACGTTGGTGGGCCGTTGGGAGCTGGAATGGAGGAATGAGCGGCTGGTTGAGGAAGCCTTGGTGTTATGCAGCGTTGAGGAAGAGACTCTTAATGTGCTCCTATTTCATCCACACGACACGCGTGTGCGTGCGTGTGATCAATCTCCAAAGAGACATTTCAACACACACACACACACACACACACACACACACACACACACACACACACACACACACACACACACACACACACACACACACACACACACACCCACACCCACACACACAACACACGACTGGATGTACACTGATCTCACCCTTACGCAGTCGGGAAGCGCGTCTGCTCACAGCATGACAAAGTCATTCCTCTGATTTAAGCAAACTGAATCAGAATTCATCACCCGACCCCGCATAGACACACACACACACACATATCCTCCCCTTCCCTCCTACGAACTCTCTCTTACACACACACACGAACGCACACGCACACACACACGCACACACACAAACCACCCAGGTCAACACACACACACACACACAACACTCCTCCCCCTCTTCCCTCAACCACACACCACCCACACACACACCACCATCACACTACAACAAACCACACACACACACACACAACACACACACAACACCACACACACACACACACACACACACACACACACACACACACCGGTGAAGGCCTATCGAGTGACTCACAGTCGGACCAGGACCGAAACCGTGACCACAAACCTTGGGCCCCCAAACGCTCCTACTGACGGGAAACTGGAGTGGATCACCCAGAAGAACGCGTCAGCCATGCTGGCCCTGAAGCCTCCAGGCGGCTGTTAGTGGGCTACGCTGTACTTATTCATTCACATGCAGCTAACAAACAAAAAGGGAGGCCCTCGATGGTCTGGGGGGATTCAAGTCAAACCTCGCACCTTTGGTAGAACAAAAGAGGAGAAATTAAGATGAAGCGTTTTACAATCCCCGATATTGATATTTCTATTAACGTCACCTTGCAGTGATGTAACGTGACACTTGGCTCTGCATGAGAGACTGGGTTAATGGAGGAAGTGAGGAGGGAAACTTGAAGGTGTGTGTCGGTGTGAGTGATTGAGTGTGTGTGTGTGTGTGACAGAGGTAGCCCCCCTCTACCTGATGTCACAGCGGCCAGCTCTGTAAGTTTAATTGAGTGTGTGCGGTGTGTATGTGTATGTGATAGAGGTGGGAGGGGGTGGGTGGTCCCCGGATGTCTGTGAGCTGTGTCTGTGTGTACCTTGTGACAAATAAGGTGTGTGGGTGGACATGTGTGAAATGAAAAATTGTTGATTTAGCTGATTGGTAGAGAGGGCGGGTGTGTTTGTGTGTCTGTGTGTGTGTGTGTTTGCTACCTATTATTAAACACAGAGATGCTAGCGCATGGAATAATATTATATATATATATATACATATATATATATACCTAGAGCCGTTGCCTATCATCCATTATACTAGGCACACGACTTCACTAAAGTAGCACAAATGTGCACACATTCATAGTCGTAGTGCAGCCAAGCAGCTGGACAAAATGCATACCCATAGCATTATATATACGCCGGATATATATATGCCTTGAGACGCACCTACACATACATTCACATATCTTTCCCCTAAGGAATCTATATGTGCTATATTTAGCACATAAAAAGTCAATTCACACACACACACACACACACACACACACACACACACACACACACACACACACACACACCACACACACTCTGTAATAATGCTGCCCTAAGCAATTCGCTACGGTCAGCACCGTATGAGCTTCAATCCCCAGTGCCCTTGTTCCGTGAGATGTCCTTTATCACAGGCCGGCTCCCATGTCACTCAAACACAAAATGGGGGGCGGGGAGCATCTCTTAGCAGGACTGCTATGAATAATTAGACATTCATATGTATATACCCTTCTCTTCGTAGCAATCTTGACCAATCTTCGTAAAATTATCTTTTCTCATATGATACACGTAGCGCCCATGCAGGGTAAAAACATGCACGGGAAGGGCGTTACAGTTAGCCCCCGCAAAGTGCTGAAAACGCCATATACGCGCCACACATGCTAATGCACCCGATGAAATGGGTGATTCTCATTCTGGTCACGACGAGGAGAAAACGTAATGGCCTGTTACTTAGCCATCACCACCACCGCCAACCCCCACCCCGTCCCTCCCTCAACCCCCCAACACACTGTACAATGCACCAACCGAACGATTTTAATGACATATGAAAGTCCTCCCCCCCCCCCCCCCCCAATTCCCCCGCTAGCATCCTTTACAAGCGCAGTGCTACATTTCCCATAACACTCACAACCAACCCCACCCAACCATTCCACAAGCGTCATGCCGTTGTTTGGGGGGGGGATTATTTTATTACGCAAGGAAAAATTCATTTTAATGGCGCTCTGTCTCTCATGCCTTAATAATGTCAGGCAGGGCCTTGATTGGGCCTAACTGACTGTGTGAAGCAGGGATGTTGCTTGTGGCTGGGAGGCAAGAGGGGACTAGGGGGCGAGTGGCTGATGACGAGAAGCGGGGTGGTTGAGGGAGGCGAAAGGCTGGCTGAATCCACGGAATGTTCCATTTCTGTTTTTGCGATACGGTGCAGTGGACCAGAGCTCGCGTGCCTGAGTCTTGGATAAGATGCCCGTCGCAAATGGGCCGATCGGCCAATGCGAGCGGACCGCTGCGCTCCTGCTCCGCTTCAAATGGCTGCCAGGAGATTTTCCTGGTGTGGGGATGTGAACATATTTTCCTTTTCTGTCATCATGATCACCCAAGGAGACCTTGTGTAAATGCTTCCCGTTAGATCGCTGCTGTGAAGCTCAAATTCTTGAGGATAGAAAATAGCGCCAAACTGATTTGTTGGGATGGTTGGTGCACGTCAATAGGTATGAAGTCACACATTTATTTTCACAGCTAGATGCATCTGTCCGTTGAAGATGATGCATTGCACCAGGATCTGATTGTATGGCGAGTTAATGTTGTTGTGGAGTGATGGGGCCATAGGTCAAAGCAGCTGCTCTTGCATGTTAGTCCTAGTGGTGGCCAATGAGCCCTCGGGACTGATCTGACTAACCAAAACAAACACACACACACACACACACACACACCACACACCCAACACACACCTACACACACCACACACACACCACACAACACACCACACACACACCACACCAACACACGACCTGTGGTTGTTATTTGAACACTGTATTCCATTTTTAGCCTATCGTAGGCAGGCTATAATTGAATGTATTGTCCCAGCAGTCTTCAAAACAGACTAGTCTTAACCCGTCTCCCGTTCTTCTTTGACCTATTCTAGAATAAGCTTTTAGGTTAAGCATGAAATGTGGGCGGTTGCAGTCTGGCTGATACTTTTCAGTATAATTGTGTGTGTGCGCTTGCGTGTGTGCGTGCGTGCGTGCATGCGTGTGTGTGTGTGTGAATAATATTTTGCAATAAATGTTCATGCAAGCTTCCAATTGAGGGTGGTCACAAACAAGGCATGTAGAAGGAAAGACGCTCCATTGTGTGTCTGTATGTGTCTTTGTGTGGCGAGACTTGAGCCACATGCCTCTCAGGCCACCAGAAAATCGACGGCAGGCCGCCGCAGCCCCTCCACTGACATGCCGCTAATGATCCACTGGTCTTGGCCCACCGTCAGGTCTCCAAGCCTGGATTGCATCTCCCCGTCTGCTCAGAGGAAGCCCCGTTCATCCACATGGAATACACGAGAGTTCTTAGCAAGAGCCGGGGACGGAATGTTCAGTGCACATGTTTCTGATATGGAAAAATAAATTGAAATCGGGAGTCAACTTTACGAAATCCAGGGAAAGCAGTGCTGTGCTTGAAAGAGACAGCACTCAGGGTCCCAGGGGAAGTACCCTGACTTGTTTAAACAACGTACAACAATGTGCTCACGGGCTTGACATGTGACACAGGTGTTCACGTCAGCCATTGTGTCTGTGTCTTTGTGTCTGTATGTCAGTCTGTATCTGTGCACGTGTGGGTGTGTGGCTGTGTCTGTCTGTGCGCATGTGTCTGTGCGTGCGTGCGAACGTGCAAGTGTGTGTGTGTGCGTGCGTGCGAACGTGCGAGTGTGTGTGTGTGTGTGTGTGTGTGTGTGTGTGTGTGTGTTGTGTGTGTGTGTGTGTGTGTGTGTGTGTGTGTAGGCGGGCGTCAGTGGGTTCAAATGTGTGTGTGTGTGAGTGAGTGTGTGTGTGGGGGGGCCTGTGTGAGTTGATGTCACCCTGCTCGCTCTTGTGACTATACATGGCAATAAGGTAGGTCTCGGGATTTCCAAACAAACCGGGCGCCAGGATTCTCGGGCAGGTTTCACAGGCAGAGTGAGGCTGGCCAAGGAAAACACGGAGAACACTAAAGCACACACAGAAAGCCGTTCACAAACCCCTCAAATAGACAATCTAGTGTTTAACTGGCAGTGTTTAAAACAAAACAACACAAACGACTCACATGCGTACAAAAAAAATGCCGCCTCACTTTTAAGTCCGGCCGATAAAAAAACACACTCTCGGGTAATGACATGCGCTCATGAGGCAATTATTTACACACCCACACACACACGCACACAGGAACACACAGTCCTGCACTTGGATACACAGAAAACACAAAGATACAAGGGGGAGCGATGGAGCCAGCACGCCGGGCTCCTCTGGGCTGACCCTGCGCTGAGTGGTGAGCAGCAGAGCAGACGTTCCAGATTCCGGCCTAAGCTCTTTGTTTGGATTTTTTTTTTAGCTGAGAGAGAGCGGGGCCCCTCGGGGCCGGAGCCTGTAGACGGCACACGTCAGCCTGCTGCTGGCTTACCCGTCACCCACACACACGCAACACACACACACACAACACACACCCCACACACACACACACACACACCCCACCAACACACCACACCACACACACACCCACACACACACCACCCACACAACCCACCACAGGAAGACACGCACGCAACACACCACACACACCATTAGAGGACCCGCACGCACACACACACACACACACACACACACAGAAGACCCACACGCACGCACCACACACACACACACAGGACATAGACACACCACAAACACACACCCAACCGCACACACACAACACACACCACAGGAGGACACGGACGGCAACACGCCTACACCCACACCGTATGCCTCACAACACAACACACACACATACACACACAGGAGACATGCACGCAACACAATCACACACACAGAATGCACGCACGCAACAGACTCTCGCACAAAGACACAAATGCAAGGCACCAACATACAGAAACAGAAGACACACATGCAACACACTCAGCCACAGTAGAGGCGCACACAATGCGCTCACACACACAGTAGACAATCATACATGCAATGCACACACACACACCCACACACAACATCACCCACACCAACACACACCACACACACCATCACACACCACACACACACCCACATCACACACACACAACACACACACACACGCACGCACGCGCAAGAGAGACAAATGTATTGAAACTCATGGAAAACGCATATAGACATACTTAAATTAAACATATGGAAACACACACACACACACAAACATACATGGAAATAGAATGCAGACATGCTCCTGCACACATTCATGGAAAAGATCAGAACAGTTCCAAACCCTCCCGCTCTCACACACACACACACATTCACTCACTGGACACACACACACACACCAACACTAAACACACTCCATTGCCATCCCAGCAGGCCTTATAGAGACATGCTGGTGACCCCTTGCCTTTCATGGGAGAGCTGACTTCCTCACATCCTGTCCCCAGGCCCTGTTCTTCACAGCCTCCATAGTTTACAGCAAAGAGGATGGAGGGAGAGGGAGAGAGAAGAGAGAGTGGCGAGAGGAGAGCGAGCGGAGGTCGAGAGAGAGAGGGAGTCGGAAGAGAGGGAGGGAGAGGGAGAGGGAGTCGGAGAGAGGGAGGGAGAGAGAGAATTGGAAATGAAGATGAGAATGGATGTGGAAAATTACGGACAGCAATTAACGGATTGGTTGGAATGTAGCGTGTGTGTGTGTGTGTGTGTGTGTGCTGGTGGTGTGTGTGTGTGGTGTGTGTGTGTGTGTGTGTGTGTGTGTGTGTGTGTGTGTGTGTGTGTGTGTGTGTTTTTGTGTGTGCGTGTGTCTAGAGTGATGAGCTCCAGAGGATGAAGTCCAACACTCCAACACTGTTTAGATCTCAGCCATTTGGCACAGGTTGCTTCCTCTCTTCCTCCTACGTCTCAAAAAGAAATCTCAAATCTGCTCTCTCTCCCTCATTCCACAGCAGGAGCAGGACTCCGCTCCCCCCCCCCCACCCCCACACGCAGACAGCAGGTCCCTGACAGCAGCGCGTGTGTACCATTCATCTCCTCAACTGCAGAGGATATATAGTCAAAACACTGGGGCTGTCACATGACCAAACCTGCAGGTTCTCTATGCAACACTCAACACAGGGCCCGGATAACACAGGGGCATACGTTGTGTTTCTGCAGGCTACACATCTATGTTCTACCCATCTATGGTCTCCCGGTGCCAAAACCAACACTAGAACGCGCCGATCAAGTCAAGTTTGCCAATTTTATGTCAGAGTGAGTAGAAAAGTGAGAATGTGTTTGTGTGTATCACAAGATTTCATGCTTCTGCTAGTCTGAAGGTAACATGTAAACCACATTAAACTGTTATAACTGAATGATAACTCTTGGTTATTTTTCCGAAGAAGGTTGTTGTGTGGAGGAGGTTTTAGCTGTTAGAAAGGAGCTCCGTGTGGAGACATTGTCTGTCGTTCTGCCCCTGACTGCTTTACAAGCTAAGTTCACAAGGTTTCAATTGCTTAACATTCAGTACCAGTTACAACACAATAACTCTCAGAACACACGCACCGCTTAAAAAGGGCTCCCGCTCCTCAGAGCGAGATGAAATGAACCAAGCTGTGTGGATTTGTTGCTTTATCATTCAGGTTTTTGGTAAGTATTTAAAGTTACAATATTCAATAGCTTGTAGCTGAAAATAACCGACGTATCTTTAGTTATGTTATAAATAATATCACATCCTATCACTGATATATTCTACAAAACTGACCGTTATGGTTGACAATAATCATAGCGTTGAGACTCCCAGAACACCTCCATCTCGTGTACCCCACCCCAGCCACGCCAGGTTCACGTCACACCAGTTTACAGCCAGGCACCAAGATGGACGGAACATTGTTATTGATGTTTTATGATTATTGTTTACTCTGAAAATCTCCTGCCTACTAACTTGGAGGAGCTGTATCGTACACAATGTGACTTAAACCTGTAGGGTACACTTTTGCTGGGGGCATAATAGAAAAAATATTATATTCTGTGCATACATATATATATTTATATATATATATTCGATGGCCTGATTGAGGCCCCAGATTCTTGAAACTATATGTTTACGTCAAGTATTGCTTAAATATCACCCAACACTGTTGCATATGCTTAATAAAATCAGATCAACAAGTGTTAAGGGGAACATTTTCCGTTATAAGACCAGAAATACTGCACAGCCCTAAGGCATTAAAAAACCAAAAAAACAATTCCGTGGATAAACAACAACACGATTCCCCCCCCTCCACCACCACGTAAGCTGCCAGACCTTGGCATACGTACTCCAACAGGAGGTTCCGGTCGGATACACAATAAGACTCCGGTCTCCACCGTGACTCAAGGGAATCGTAAGCCACTCATAATAAATGAATGAGCCGGACCGGGGCTCCGGCATTCACGCACACGCACACGCACTCACGCATACACCCACACACAAATACACCCACACACACGCGCACACACACACACACACACACACACACACACACCACACACACACACACACACACACACACACACACACACACACACACACACACCACACACACATAAAGAACATCGGTGAGGGAAGAGGGGGCCATTTACACTCTCCTACTCTTTTTTACCAAGTGGCAGGGCTTCACAGTCTGGCCTATTGATTGGAGGTTAAAATGCCGCGCTGGGGATACAGCAGCGTAATGGAGCTGGCGGGTGGAGGCTTTATGGCCATTTTGTAAATGAGTCCGGCCCATTGCGTGGCCGTTCCACTGACGGAGGAAAAACGAGCACTGACGCTTACATAAAATAAAAATTGCTCAGAGCGGGTGCGGTGGCCAACGTAGTACATGGACGGATGCCCGACAACTTGGGTGGAGGGAGGAGAGGGGAGGTGCTGCGCCGAGGCCCCCCGAGCTGAGGAGGAGGGGTGAGTCATCATGGTGAGCGAGGTCCCAGTCCGAACGTCGTACTTTTTGAATCAGCCGCGCCTCTTTGAAACACCCGCTCCCCGGACGCTAGAGGCTCTGCTGGTGCTAATGCATGCATGCTAACAGAAATAGATTGCCTTGGAGGCACGGGCCAGGTCCTCCCACCTCTACCTCCACCCAACGGGGAGGGGGGGGGGGGGATTATGGACATTTGGACAACTGCCAATATTCTCCCACCGCCGCTGCAGTTATCTAATGCGCGCCGCCGTTATTACACCACCCCCCCCAAACGACACCATCACCCCATCATCACCCACCTACAGGCTCTGTCACCGGGCCCTTTTAGCATTCATCGGGACATGGATTATGGCTCTAGCAAGCCAAACGCTCCAGGAACTTGATGTATGTTCCCCATCAGTCATGCTACACTGCAGTTCTCTGCAGCCCCCTCCTCATTCATGCACCCCGCCATGCCTGAGTATCTCTCTCTGTCTCTCTCTCTCTGTGTCTCCGTCTTTCTCTCTGTGTCTCTCTCTTTCTCTCTGTGTGTGTCTCCCTCTCTCTCTCTCTCTCTCTCTCTCTCTCTCTCTCTCTCTCTCTCTCTCTCTCTCTCTCTCTCTCTGTGTGTGTCTCCCTCTCTCTCTCTCTCTCTCTCTCTCTCTCTCTCTCTCCTCTCTCTCTCTCTTCTCTCTCTCTCTCTCCTCTCTCTCTCTCTCTCTCTCTCTCTCTCTCTCTCTCTCTCTCTTTCTCTCTCTCTTTCGGGAGAGAGACGCACCGAAATGTCAGGAGAGAGGGTTAAAATCTAGCGATAAAGCAGACAAGGCAGAGACAGGAAAAGCAATACGGACGAAGGAGGGACATAGAGAGAGCACTAGAGAGAGAGATAGAGAGCGATAGAAGCAGAGAGAGAGAAAGAGATCGAGACAGAGATGCAGAGGGAGCATTATAGAGAAATAGGCATGAGGGCAGCAGGATGGTAAACTGACGTAAAAGGCGAGGGAAATAGCCTGCAATTAGGGTTGGGGAGGTAGAGAGAGGAAGAGAGAGGCAGAGACACACAGAGAGAGAGAGAGAGAGAGAGAGAGAGAGAGAGAGAGAGAGAGAGAGAGAGAGAGAGAGAGAGAGAGAGAGAGGAAGAGGGGTGAGCAGTACAATCTCCATAGGAGGGAATGGTGCAGTTGGCGGCCTAAGGGGGAGTGCAGGAGGGAGATCCACATATTTTTCTTTCCTGGCATGGTCCATGCACCATCTTGTGCTCCAACCTTGGCCAACCTCATGGTAGATAGAAAGTAGCAGGCTCTTATTCCTCCTACAATATCATCATTCTTCATGTACTCTGGGGTGACCCCTCATTAGCTCTGCTCTCGCTGCTCCTCCTCCCACAGAGTGGTGCTGGCTCCAGCTCCAGTGGAATTGAACACGGTGGTGTGCTTATATTTCAGGGCTCCCAGAGTTTTATGGCCCCCCACTTCTCTTGTGCCAACTATCCCGTCTCTACTTTTCCTTCCTTTTATCTCTCTATCCTTTTTTCTCTCCCCCTTTACGGACTGGGTGTGTTTTGGTGTTTAATGTTCCCGTTTTTCCCCGGCACCGTCGTCCTTCCTAGCTGGCAACTTCTACTTCCTCTCTCGCTCTCACTCTTTGAGGTTTCGAGTTTTTTTGTTTCAGCTCCTTAGTTACTATAGTTTTCCTTCCTTCCTTCAACGTCCTATGAGCCATTCTTTCCCTCCTCCCCTTTACTTCCCCCCCTCCCCCGGCGTTGGTCTCATTACCGGGCCGACAGTGAGGTGTGTTCCTGGGGGAGGTCCGGAACGGCCCAGAGTGCTGCGACCTTCACTTCATGGTGGGGCAACTATCGGTGACAAGCCATCAGCTGGAATGACACACAGGGTTGGTTCTCATGCACACACACAAACACACACATTCACTCATGCACACACACACACACACACACACACACACACACACACACGCACGCTGATGCACACACACATACACACACGATAGTTCATGGACACACATGCACACAGCTCACACTCACACACACACACACACACAGCTACACATGTGCATGCACAATGTACGCACAAGCACACACGCATACACACAAAGTCGTGCATGGACACACATGTAGACAGCTCAGGCTCACACACACACACACACACACACACACACACACACACACCCACACACACACACACACACACACACACACACACACACACACACACGCCGACACCTCCGTGGGCTAAACACTGAGGCTAAATGGGTGACACCTCCAGCTGCAGGAGGAAAGGAATGGCCCCCATTGTCACCTCCCACCGTCCACATGATCCATCGCATGACTTGGGGGAGTGGGAGCCGGCGCCGCTGCCTGATAGGTCAGCGCCAGCTCCTGGTGTCCTTGAGGCAAATTAATACACACAGGCCTATAACCATAAAACACACACACACGCACAGACATAGGCACGCACACACACACACACACACACACACACAGGGCGCACCACACCAGGGGCGAAGCAGTAAATAAAGGCCATCAGGCTGTGTTTTCATCAGCCTCAGGGACACACGGATGCTTCCTCGTGCCGCTAACCGCTCCATCCGTCATCGCGGCAGCTGGGCGCCAGCCGCACCGCCGCTGCGCCATTATGGATCCAGAGGATGTCAGGTGATCGGGCTCCCCTTCACCTCCCCCACCCTCAACCTCAACCTCCCAACCTCCCTGCTCCTTCTCCATCTCAACCTCCCCTACTCTGGCTCCACCCTCACCTCCCCCGCCCCTTGTTCCACCTCAACCTTCCCACCCCCCCCCTTGCTCCTCCTCCCCCACCCCCTGGCCCACCTCCACCTCACCCTACTCCTCATCGGACTTCACCTCCCCCAGCCCATGCTCCACCTTCACCTCCCCTACCCCCTGCTCCCCCTTCATCTCCATCTCCCCCACCCCCTGCTCAACAGGCTTCACCTCTCCCTACTCCTGCTCCACCTTCACATCCCAAATCCCCTGCTCCATCTTCATCTCCCCCACCCCCTGCTCCACCTACACCCCCCCTGAGTGACAGCTGGGTGAAATGCTGTCCTATAAAACAATAAGGAAAGGGACCAGGAAGAGACAGCCTTGGGGGGCGGGGCAGGCCATGGCGTGGCCACGGTGTGATGAATGGAGTCCGTTGACAGGGGCCCCTTCCTCCCCATTAATCTCCTTCATCAGATCAGTGGGGCTCAGACTGGCATCTGTTGGACTTCAGGTGAGTCGTTAAATGGTCCACTTCCCGCAGTGCGGAAACAAAGAGGAGCCAATCAAGATCACCTTGGATCTCACCACTGTTTTCTGTTGATGATTGGCAAGATTCACCGGATGCCATCGAAGTAATGGCTTGGGAGAAGTCGCAATCACAACATTGATTGCTAATTGCAGTGATTGGCTTCACATGCGATGAATTTAGATGGGCCTGTTTATATTATGAGGGGAAACCGTGAGAGGGAGGAAAACAGCAACCATTGTGTTGAGTGTTTCATTTCCACGTAGAGCAATCTTTGATGTTTGTTCTTTGCTTTGAATGTTAAACCAGGGAAGAAAGCTACAGAAAAACGAAAAAATAAATGGACAATGCACTCGGATTAACAAGCAATCCGATCTACACTATGAATTGCATACATAACAGACGGCATTGTGAGACTACCCCTTCAGTGGCGGGGGTAGCTCAGAAGACCAGGCATGTACTAAACGCAGCATAGCGTGACATGGGAGAAATACGCACCAATGTGCCAGGGTTTGTATCCCCACATCTCGCAGCAGGCCATCAGGGCCAGACATATCCCTCTGATGTCCACCGACAACTGGCTCCCTAACTACGTGCCCGTCCCTGAGCGAGGACTCAAGGCCCATCGCCCCTCGCCTCGAGGCCCTTGCCTCTCATCTAAAGAGTGCAACCCGGCTTTCATAAGGTCCTGCGGAATAACTGGCCAATGAAGTGAGCTCTGTCCTCAAGCGAACACGCCAGGGGAGAGAGGTCCTGAGGGCGAAAGAGAGCCGACGTTTGTTTGTTAAAGAACATGCGGGCACCAGACGCTGCAAAGTAATCCCAGCATTGGGTTCTAGCCCCATGCATCATAGATCTCTTTCGTGACGGCTAGGTCTAAAAATATGTGTGGCTCCCAGCCGAAATCAGCACACTTAGGAATATGCCTTCATACGGTATACATTTTGAAGAAGAATTTGCATGCCAGATTCTTTTTCAGTTGTTATCCTCAGGACGTCTTCATCTCCTCTGTGTTTGCTCCATTGTTAGCAGCTGATTAGCGAAACGAGCGGCTATGCAAATTAAGTCAGAACAGAGGTGTCACCTTTGGTGGTTCCCAGAGAACTAAACAGAAACCAAAACGCTGCCAAAATAAACAGAGCCTGATCTGGTTCTCTTCCAGCGTGTCTTTCCTTGTGAAAACACCGTCGGAGCTGCAATCCTCGTGACACCTGTTTTCATAGTTGTTCCATTCCAGAAATGATGTTTTGGCAATGGATTGTCCTTCCTGGCTGGGTGTTAAATAGAGTCCGATCGTATGCGGAATGACGATGGAGAAGAGAAATGCAAAGGGAAGGGGATACGGAAAGGGAATACGGAAAGAGATGAGAGATGGATGAGAGAGGGGTTGAGAAAAAGCAGAAGCTAGGGCAATAAGATATTTGCGGTAAGCATCAGCAGTGGCACGTCCTCTATCTGGGGGTTTCAAAGTCCTCTGATCTCTGCCGGCTCTCTCTCTCTTTATGACAGCCAACACACCTGGAGTTAAGCCCACCGCAACTGAACCAACCCCCCACCCACCCACCCGCCTTCAGAGATCAGGGCCCGGGATGAAAGAGCATAAACCATACTCACTTTGCCCTCCAAGGCTCTTCCACACCTCCAGTTACTCACACGGCCCCACTGTCCATTGCACACACAGCCATCGGCAAACTAAATCATACTCTTATCAGCCAAGGCCCGAATCCCAGGCTAGTGGCCCATGCCAGTCGTTTCTCCCACCTTTCCCACCTTGCTCGTTTTCTCTGGGAAACTTGACACGGCACACAGCCATGATGTGATCTCGTCTGTTAACAGAGCTGACATGAGGTAATGGGGTTCTGATTGATTCGGATGCAGGCGTCACAGCTCAAGTGCCCAGATATTCCTGTTTATAGCCAAGGGATTAGCATCCTTAAAACCCATTTTCAGTGCAACAACACCCCTCTGTTCCATCTGTGGCCGGTGTGATGGTGCGTGAGGAGGAGTGCCAAGCTCAATATGGGAGTAAAGGGATGGGGGGGAGGGGGGGGGGGGGGGGGGAGGGGTGGTGTCACTCCTGCTCAAATGGATCATTGCGTCCCAGCTCCCAAGGAAAGGGGAGGAGATCATTCGAGGGGACAGGCGGAGTTTCCAAAGTAGCCAGAGGGAGCGGCCACATGCCCAGGCGGATTATCTGCGGGCATGACTTCAGGGGAGAAGTTAGGCATACAGGGGGAGTTTAAAAGAAAGTATAATCACCACCACCACTACCGTCGCCAATAATGGGCACCTCTAGGCAGTGAAGCACACGAGCAACGAGAGGACAAGGGAACAATTTCTAGAATAATTCTCTGGTGGTTCTCATGACTACTTTGGATAATTTGGTTTTCCATTAACCTAAACTCGGAGCAACCGCCGGGATTTAAGTACCTGAGATCACTTGTAGTCGGGAGGATTAAAGGCAGAACCCATCAAATTAACACAAGGGGGTCATCCAGGCTGTGAGCGAGCTCATTAGCATAGACACAACTCGCACCAAAGAGAAACGTGAAGCAGGACACAAACAAGGCCTTTACAGTTGAAATCATTCACCAGCGTTTGAATTAGCATTTTGTCAGCGAGTTCCCTGCCTCATGGCGGGGGCCTGCGGCAGGGCTGTACCCCCGCCAGTCTACAAAATGATGTCAAATTGTCCCCGTCTGGCAGCAGTGCCTGAGAACGGGAGTGATACGAATCTGCTCCCGCTCTCCCAAAATGACTCCATCATTGCAGAAATTGTGTTGCAGAGAAAAACAGTGATAATGACACACATGAAGAAAAGTAGACACCCTCCCATTTCCACGGTTGTGCATTTACTTTCATGAAATTCAATTCAATGGTGATCGAATGATCGTTGCTCAATGTTCATGGGAAAGGAGGTGGCCATCTGTCGTTCTGTTATTTGTTTATAGAATTAAAAAAACACAACGATTCCCAAGAAGTGGGATTACAACATTTACCCGGTTTTAGAGTCAGCCATCTTGATGTTGCTGTTATGGAGATTCAGTAAATATTTAGATTGATGGGGCATCTCTGAATTTCAGGATCGATCAACTCCTCTGCTCTCAACGCGCCTAGAGTCAGCCAAAGTTCAGAGATCTGCTTTTTTTTTTTGCTGTTACTGTCTGAGCTGTTTGAAGCCCAGTGCGGTAACCTCTGTGGGGTTTTGATGACGACAAGCGGGGGAGAAGAAGAAAAAACAAGAATACCAGTGGAAAACTTCAAAAAAACTTGACGTCATACCCCTAGCGTGTTGAAAGCGCTCTAGAAAAGGGCTACATGTGCGACTTAAAAACAGCACAGTGGTTAAGGCCACAAACTGGGCAGACGGCAGAGGAAATAAAAGCAGCTTTTCGTTGACTTTCTTCATGGCTCTTAGAATAAACAGACTAGAAGACACACACGCACACACAGAGTCAAGCACATTCCGGTCTCAAACAACAACACAGGACCAGCAGGTCAGGGTTCCCAGTCTAGAGCCCAGACAGAAAGAGACAGGTAGAGATATAACTATTCCCCATTTCCCAGTCATGCAGAGTATCTTCTATTGCGTCTCCAGATATATGAATGACTCTTGAGAATGACTCATGACGAGCCTCGATTTTTTTCTGCTTGGGTTTTAGTTCCGTTCCTAGTCAAGTCAAACGCCTTGTATCATGTCTTAAAGCAGGATGAACTAGCAGTGACATAAAGAAATAGATGGACTCCTGTGTTTATTGTTAACTTTTAAAGCATCAAGGCCAGGTGTGGTTAGAACTGGGGACCTTGGGGGGAACCAGTCTCAACAGATCACCATCCACATAACTAATGCACACATCCAAAAGCACTAACAGGAGGAGATACCCACTGAGCATTGAACATCATGCAAAATGCAACACAGCCTTTGTTTGGCTAGAGGGGGGAAATAATAGGCTATGCTTTTGAAATGCCTATTATGGTGTTTGGTCTGGCACAGTAATTGGTGCTGGAGCAATCTCATTCTGGCTCGGTCACACCTTAATTAGCAAAGCAGTGGGAGTGACAGACATGGGGAGTGAAAAATAACCCAAAGTACAAACACACACACACACACACACACACACAAAGAGCTAATAGCCCCCTGGAAGAGTACCCTGCTGCCTCTGCAGTGATTATGCGGTTGACTTAATGGACGGCAGAGGGCTACCAGGTGTTTTTAATTGTGCATCAGGCCTGCTTGTCATGACAAACCCGGCCCCTCGCAACGGGACCGGCTAAACGCCGCTAAGTTCTCCAAACTGGGCACCACCGCCTTGGCGTGGTCTGCCGTTAACCCCGCTTTCTTTGAAGACAGTTTATTTTTCAAGCCCGTCTGAGTCATCCTCTCACTGAGTCACTGTCTTAGTCATTCTCTCTCTTTGCCGCCCCCGGTGTTTTGTACCCATCCTCTGCCCGTACCCCTTCATCCATAACTCTTCCACTTCTTCTTCCCACATCTTCTCCGGCTTTAGCTGTTGGGCCGCCAAGAGTGTCCAGATCCGACAGAGAGGAGCTAATGGGCACCGCTAATGTCCTGTCTCCGAATGGCTGAAAGACACAGAATGATGATTCTGGAGGCACAACGCTCATAAACGTGCTGCTGGATGGACACCAACTCACACACACGGGAATATTCTGCAAAAAATGCACATTCTAGTAGTAGTATTACCCTAGTAGAAGTACTAGTCTCTGGACGCAGACATACTGCTATCAATATCCCGCCTGATTGAATGCACATTCAAATGTAAAGCAATTGTAAAGCCATTCAAATGTATTCAACAAATTCTATGTAAAGAGTCAAATCATGTGATTCAAGCATCAGATACAAATTATTTAAAAGGACATGTAGTACTGGTTTGTTTGTGTCAAAAGTGTGTCACACACGCACACAAACTGCCCACGGAGGTGGCATCGCATCGGCCTGCTGCTATGAAAGTGGTCGCTGCAAAGAGGGGTCCTGCTCGCCAAGTCAACCGCTGCAACCGATGTATCTCATTGCCACTGGGCTCCTTGGGACCCTATACCCTACCTCCATGGCCATCGGCTCACCGCCTCGCGTCATGCGGATTGATCCACACGCAACAGAGATAATGCAGCGTATATCTTCAACACACACATTCCTTCTAATCTATGGCGCTACGCTGCAGTCATTAGGAAGGTGCCAATAGATTGTGCGAGAGGGGGATGGGATGCAGATAATGGGGATGTATATTAGAGGCCTGGCCGGCCCAGAGGCTCACTCTCCCTCTGTAATGCACGCCGTACTATCATGCTGATGTCTTTGTGCCAAAGCATTGTTCCCCAGTTTGGAAAATGAGGTAAATCGGATTCGCAAAACAAGTGGATTAACTTAATCACCCCTCGGCTTTGACAATGACCTTCGCTTCAGAGACATAATAAGGATTAGCCCGATGCGGAAGGACATATGCCGCGCATAGGAAGAAGATTATACAGTTTTCCCGTGACAGAATGATGGAAATGTGCTATTCTCCGCTCCTTCACAGGGGAAGGCTTGTGATAAGACGCGTCTGAGAGACGCATTTGGCCGGCCGACACGGTGTTGTGTCACGAAAGCCCTGACGTTATTTATGGACGACAACAAAAAAGGCCTTTTGGCTTGCGTCCCTTCGCTATCAGATACACACCGGCTGCCATTGCGCAGAACCATATATAGTCCAACCACAACACTGTCACCGAAACAGGAAGAGAATCGTCTCCGTTTACATTAGGACTATCGATCGTCCTTAAAGCTGAAAAGTTCTATCGTCCTTTATTTGGGCGCTGAAAGGCATAATATCTCTTACATCCCCCGTTTCGCTATTGATCCATGTCGTCACGAAGGGGGGAAGTTATTCTCGGGGTCTGAAAGATAATACAGTCCATGGGCGGCGCGCTAGCTCGATAGGACATAACGGGCTACGAGGTTGCGTCAATTATAACAGGCGCTGACCTTCGGCCTTGACTTATGGGAAATGGGAGGCCATGTGGGAGGCCATGGGGGTGGGGTCGGGGAGGGCTGGATGCAAATGCTGGAAACCTGATCTCCGATACATAAGGACACGAGGCCAT
>NC_079427.1:14253615-14351115 GCF_026213295.1 Gadus chalcogrammus | reverse complement strand
CCAGTCTCTTCTTTATTACCCATACAGGCACATTGAGACAGAAATGCATTTCACTCACAGACACAGACACACACACACACACACACACACACACACACACACACACACACAGACACACAGATACACAGATACACAGATACACACACACACACACACACACACACACACACACACACACACACACACACACACACACACACACACACACACACACACACACACACACACACACACATTCATCCACACCCAGTGTGGACTCACTCTGTGGTAATCAGGAGCCAGGGGGCTGGCGAGGCGGAGCTGTGTGTTTCTCAGGGTCCGTGAGGAGTGCTACATCCTCCTGTTCACACAGAGCAGAAGGCTACCTGGGACCTGAGCCTCCTGCACTGCCCTGCTGCATCTCAGCCCCGGCGAGCTGTCTGCCTGCTACTGAGACACACTACTTGAGCAGCATGAATAAACAACAAGTCCTTGGGCAGCGGGGTCAAGCTGACAGGACACACACACACACACACACACACACACACACACACACACACACACACACACACACACACACACACACACACACACACACACACACACACACACACACACACACACACACACACACACACACCAAGCTCAATATCGCATGGCACATTTTGACTAAGGCTTACAGAGTTCTAGTCAACAGGCTTCAATAGGCATCTTGTGCTCACTTGCACACTTCAACTCGTAAATCAGCACGCTTTCACCTTGGATGCATGGAGTGCAATATATCTTCCCACTGAGTGCTGTTTTAAAATTATTTGAAAAATGGCTGAAAGGATACCGTGGCTGAAAGGATACCGAGGGTGAAACGGAGAACACAAAAATCGCTGTACTGACATGATCTCAACCATGTCTGGGACTGTTATTATTAAAGCAGTGTTATTAGGTCACGTCATTAACGAGGAGGATTCCACCACCGCACAACTTGAGAGCATTACATTCCTAGAGATAGAGAGAGAGAGCGAGAGCGAGAGCGAGAGCGAGAGATGCAGCGTGGGTTAGGATGCTGCATGTTTGCTGAGAGAGCAGATGAGTGGCCGTGCTCTAGCTGGCCCGTGCTCAGCCGAGGCAGGATACATTTAATTGCCTCATTAGCAAAATGGCCAGCTAGGCAGGCGAGGAGTTGGCCTCTTCCACATTGTTCAATGTCAACAGTGCAACCAAGAGGAAAGGTTAATAGAGTAAACAGCATCTCCCTCGAAATAAATCGGTGGAAAAAATACGATTTTCATTGAAGGTGGGCGACGAGGGGGCTATCGGTTCGTCAGACAATAATGTTTTTTGCGCGTGTTTTTTTCTACACATTTTCCATAGTCTAGCCTCCATTAGTGTTCCGTGCTGCCGCAGTACAACCAGCTTACCGTCCTCTGATGCCAATTCCTGTTGCAGTGCCTTACAGTTATTTATTTATCCCTCTCTTCTCTAAGTTGGACCTGTCGAGAGAGCAGAGTCATTGTGCTGGCTTTAATTATTTTAAGAGCTCAAATTTGCCAACGCTGCTGTATCCTCCTGCTCCTTACCCCCCTCCACTGCAACTTTGGAGACCAGACTGAGGATCTAGCCAAATGCACTCTTGATTTTCCCCCATCTCGAAGGGGGAAAAAATCGAGTCACCGAAAATAAAATAAATGCTTCTGCCGCACAAAAGATCTCCAATGTATTTTAAAAAGAGCCATCCACCTGAGCGTGGGCTCGTCTTTTATGGACTATTAAAAAGCACAGATTTATTTCGCCAAACCTATGAAGGAAAACCTATCATGCGATGGAAGGGTGGTTTACTCTTGACAATCAATCAGAACCCAACCGTCTCCGTACCGAGAACGACAGTTTGGAAAATAACGCCAAACCAATACAGGCGACCTTGAATCAAGCCTCTAAATTACCCTTTTATACGTCTGGAGTAAATAGTGACAGAAAATGAGATGGGCCGGGATGAACAGCGCAGAATGGGGACCCAGGGAAGGAAGAGGATCGCAGAGAAATGGCAATAGACCAAGGGGGGTTGGGGGGGGGGTTATTGTAGCATCTGATTAGAATAAACCAGGATCTCAGGCAAGAAGCTTGATGTATCGCCTGCTGCTCCACAGCATAGGTTACAGAACTGTTGCACATCGGTGTGTGTGTGTGTGTTGTTTGTGCAACGTGAATATTTATGTGTATGTGTGTGTGAATGTATGTGTGTGCGTGCGTTTGTGTGCATCTGTGTGTGAGTGTGGTCATGTGTCCCTAGGTGTTTTCATGTGCATGACCAAATCTTGTGAATTTAAAACAAACACGGTAGCATATAGGTTCTTTGCGCTAGCGTCGGTCACACTACTGCACCACTACCACTGAAAACAGGGGGCTAGCACGGAATAGCATGCTAAGCTACACATATCTGCATGGCCGGTACAGCGCACAGGCTGAATTTCATCAACAAGTCAAGTCTAACGACTCGTAAAAAACAAAGGTGGTGGCGCCATCTGTTCAAAACCACTTTGCAGGGAGAATAGAGCCGGCGGTGGTGGGGGGTGGGGCGGGGGGGAGGTGAGGTGGTGGGAGTACGGGAGGAAAAAATATAATTTTCCAGGACTAAGCTCTCACCTTGACCAAAGCTCCTGAATACTGTGAGCTACATTACCTCCTGTACTTTGCTCCCGTCTCCCTCCACAGTGTTGGCCTAGCGTGAGGCTACGTCCAGGGGCTCGGATGCATAGCACTGCTGTCGTGAGAACACGTCGCAGCAGGATGCAGTGCAATGAGCAGCGCTGCACACTTAATTGCTGGCGGCGTCGCGATTGACCAGATTGAATCAAGTGTTCATTTCGTCTCCTCCACGCAGGTACAAACAGTGAAATGGTACGTCAGCGCATGGCGAATGAAGTAAATTCCCAAACACGTCTGTGCTTCTGAACACACAGGAACCGCTTGGGTTGACCAATGGATAAATGCCTATAAATGGTTGGTGAAAAAGGACCGACCACCCAATTTGTAGCCCACAGTGCAAAAATGACCTTTTAATTCTGTTTATACTCTCCTGAAGCAGGTCGCCAAAACCCTTCTATAAGACATCGTGTGCTATTCTTTGTCCCCCCAGAAATTCTAATTCACTCCCAGTACAGGAAACCTTACCAGAGGCAAGACCCTAGTGTCTGCCTCCGTCAGATGGTCTCCGACGGAGCTCCACCACGCACAGGTGAGCACCCGGTCTCCTGACACTCTCTAATCAACGGCCCCCAAATGGCCACCATTCCACCACCTCCTCGCCCCCCCCCCCCCCCTCCTCTCTTTCCAAACACCATCCATCTTGAGATCTTTCCAGGCACACGGCATGTGTGCCCGAAAGGCCCTGAAGATGAATGTTCCCGGGGCATGAGGGCCTCTGCTGATTAAAGGCACTACTAACGCTTAAGGAGAATGGGTGGGGGGGGGGGGGGTTTCGGGGGGGGGGACGACGACTGGTAAAGGGAAGGAAGGAAATGGGAGGGAGAGAATGGAGCACGTGCAGGGTTGCAAACACCTAATGGACTGTCCTGCTCCGCCGGGCTAATCGACTGTTTCAAATTGAAAGGAACAGCGGGCGTCTAAGTAGAGCGACGAGGAGCATTTCCTCCTGGTCATTCAGACAGTTCTCGATTGAAAAACAAAACCAAACAAATAAAACCGGAGACGGAGGAATACATGTGTGGCGCGGTCGTTCATTGTGGCGCTGGAGGCACTACCCGTGCACTGCAATTTGCTTTCAATTGCGCATCTGTAATCAATGGAGGGAATTGAGTCACAGTTGTAGTGTCACGGAGGGTAAATAAAGTCAATTTGATGTTCATACATTGGCACTATTATGGGAGAAGGAAATCAGTCAAATGACATCACGTTACAAATGTTCTTACACAATATTGATGAGGATCATTTCTTATTTCTCACAGTGCGGCTTTGGGCCCGCGCTAAAAGTAATTGTATATTCTGACGAATAAATGTAGCATTTCATTTCAACATTTTCATTGTTTTACAATTTCAAGTGGTCAATTTCCCACTCCGGGCCCCATCTTGCATCCGGCGAAATTGACTTTCTTCACTGACGCTTGTGTCGTTGCTAGTTTGCAACTGGCGCAGAGCGTTCCTTTCCCTCCACCACCACACGCCTGTAAATTAAGGAATGATGTTGCACCCCAAGGGGCAGTTCGGCGAAAGGAGGATGCGTGTTCTGGCACAAACGTTCCCTGGTGCTATTTTGCAGTTTCAGAAAACAATTGCGCCACATACCAGGAAATACCTGGTTTAAAGTCAGTGGCGCGTTGTTCAGATGCTATTTTAAGGGCGCATGCATAATGTTGCTTGTGCACCTCGCGCATACACTTTGTTTCTCTCATCTAGTGCACATTCTTGGTAAATTATTTGGGAAAGAACAGCTAATACAGCAAAAATAAGTTGTACTTCATTGCATCTGCAAACACCGTACAGCAAACACATATTTTCTTGACACAGACATCGTTTACAAGCCCATATCTCTTAGGATTGATGAGTAGCCTATTTCATCTTGAGAAATCATTGTTTTTCCGCGAGTGAGTGTTGAAAAAGAATGAAATGCGGGCGCTCGTGTGTGTATGTGTAAAATAATTAATGAAAGCGGGCGCGAGTGTGTGCGTCCATCTGTTTAAACATACGCAAACTATGCACGTAACGCATAATACAGTCAGGCAATACAGGCAATGTATATTAATGGAGGACACATGCATATTAGGAAAACAAGTCGATAACGATAATGCACACAATACTGGTAAGAAACGATGTTAGTTAATGTATTGCGTAGGCCTATATCATTAAATAGAACCACACCGCATATCATATGTGTTAAGTCTTATTTGCCGAAATGTATGCGCCGGTTACATGCATTGAACCGCCCACAAAGCTACTTGCGCTTGGCGCTTCTCACTTGTGTTTCAGACCGTTAAAATAGGGGCACAATGTTCAAACGGGATGAGCAGCAGGACAGGTTGCTAAGCCACGCTGACTGGCGCTTTGAGGGATCATTAAGAAATGACCAACCGACGACATGCGGTAGATAAGGTCAGCCTTTCAAAATGCTTTATCCTTGCTCGCTTTGGTTGATGCACCTCCTGTTATACGATCTCAATGACTTATCTCGCCATCTGGGTCCTCAACCTTGACTTAGGGGCAAGCCCTTTGGATGAGATACACTAAAGTGTTTAGCAAAAACTAAAGATCAATCCTATCCTTATCCTGTTTGGCCATGCAGGGCCTATCTATAATTTACCTTATATTCTTTGTGTCATCAATCCAAATTTGATCTTGTGTGATGTGTTTCACTTGAAGGTGAAAGAGATGACATTTTGTTTGTTTTGAAGCCTTTTGTTCTATGCTGAGCTTTTGAATGTCTACAGGGACAGCAGAGAAAACGGAGATATACCTGGTTCAGGAGGAGGCGCTCAAAAGGGGTGTTCTTTACAAAGAAGACAAGCATGCCAGGAGTCTTTCCACGCTGCCAGTTTTCACTAACACATCCAACGCATGAACGGACCAAAACAGAGTGCGGGTTGATCTAGAGAAGATAGCGCTTTCTCACAGCTCATCCACGATAAACAATTTATTCCATACAGGGCTTTTGGAGGAAGAAACCCTTCCCTCTGTTGTCAATAGCTGCAGTGAAATCGTATCAGGAATGAATCGATGGAAGACAATCCTTACCCCCTGGCCAACAGATCAGCGCTTAACTTAGTGTTGCCTTTGACCTCTGGTCTCTATGTCAGCCTCGACAGTCAGAGACCTTCATTAAAATGCATATGCTCACTAGAAGCAAAATGCTTAGTTTAGTTATTTTATAGAATACGGCATAATTGCCTTGCCCTTGCTCCATTGACTTTCATGGCTGTTTACTATCAGGAATAGCGTGTCAATCCGCTCTTTCAAGGGTTGAACCTGGATTACCAACCTAGGATTAAACTGCTAATGTGGTAATATGTGCAATTTGCCATAAATTACAGTGATACCATGTTAATTGAGCAATCTTTTGGAATTCAATTTCTGCTGAGGTCCTGGGTTAGCAGAGATCCCGAAAAGGGTAACATAATGAAAAGTGGATCTTTCAAGAGAGGAATTTATCTTAGCGTAATATAAATGTTAAATGGTGTGATAAACAAGTCTGTATCATACCGTTACTCTCCTATGTGTGTTTATATGAATATTCTGTCCTCCTCGTGCATGTTTGGTGGAAATACATTTTCACTGCATATTGATACTTGGTGGGAAACTGAAACAAATGTAATCTTGACAAATAAACATGCATTTCTATATGCAATTAAAAATTAAGTATGTTAACAATAGAGAAATAGAGCATTGGTAGTATCAAACTCAATATTATCGAACTAACAGTACAGCTTCTCCGAGGTTTGACAAGAAAACAAAAAACTCAAGCCTTGATCCTATGGAGACAGAGGTGACAAAATGGTGGCTATGACCTGTGACCTTGGATGTATTTCTGAATGTGGATCTTAACATGGCCCATGCAACAAACATAGCTTGATTTAAAGAAACAGTAGATGGAAAGTTTTGGACCGTATGGAAGGTTTTTAAGATAATGTGACTATGTATCATGGCAGTGTATACGTAGTATACTGTCATGTTATTGGAAGGCAGTGGATATGGCTCCACATTGAGGGAGCGCATGTCTTTCCAGAACATCTGTCAAAGATTAGCAGTAAAGTGAAACAGGCAGTTCCTGTTCATGCAGTCCAAAATAATCTGGAAGTAATTTTCCCCCCGAAGGGTGGAAAGGGGGTTTGGTTGATAGGCCGTTGACACTACACAAAGCCAGCCCCAGCATGAACATGTGCATTGTGTTCTTATAAATATAACCCTTTGAATTGATCAGAAGAAATACCTCATCCATGACACATTCAGATAGTTTGGAACTAATGGCAGTAACAACGCACACCGATGGAGCAGAAAAGCTCTCAATGAAGCAGCATTGTTTTGGAATAAAAGGAAAGACCGAAAAACATGACAAAGTGCTTTAATATTTTGAACCTGTCTCTGAAGGACGATGTCAGGGTTGATCGCTTATGGTTGCTGAGGAAAAAAATACTTTCCTTTTCAAAGCAGAAACATTCTACCATAGCTTTAAGCTTTTACATGATATAGGTACAAAACGCTTTTTCACTCTGAACATTTTGGTTCCCGGGGAAATGTTCAGGTGGCCGAGACTTGAGAGGAGAAGCAGGGCCGGACTAAAAGCAGCATAATCAATGAGACATGAAGAATCCTTCAGGTAGAAGGAAGAAGATGTTATAACTGGACAGTCCTCTGTCCAGGGTGTGTGTTAAGTTAACACACATTAGATTGACCTGTTCCTCTATTTTCAATGAGAAAAAAATGAAATGAATCCTCAAAAGGAGAACAAGAATCATTACATCAAAAATAGTAAAAGGGTTGCAGGGGCCACACTGATAAGTCATAACCATAAGCCACGGTAATACTCAAAATAACCTTTAAGGTACACAACCCCCTGGAGAAACCCTTCAATATTTGGGCTGAAAATGGAATACTGACCGATGCTCAGCAGTACCAAGGTGAGCCTAAAAATACTCCTGCCACATTGGTAATGCAAATCACGTAACACGCCTAACCCCCGCCCCCCATCCAAATAAGTCATCTTGAGAGTCGAATTTTCCACTGAGTCACAGTGCTCTGGGGGGGAAGGCGCTCCAAACTAGTGGTAACGCCAAACCATAATAAATGTGAAAGACGTTCCAGCTACCTGACAACAACATCACACACCGTAAGGCTCAACGGAGGGATGGGGGGGGGTAGTCCTCTGTAGAAGGTGTGCCAAATTCCTCAAGCGCTCGTAGATATCAACACATCTCCCTTAGCTGAGAACAATTCCACGTGATCGCCCCACGCTCCTCCCCGCCAAGAGACCCAAACCACGATCTAAACATCGCCATAATGCACAGCAACCACGGCCCTCCATATGACTGTGAGGGTGGGAATGTCAGCCGTCCATGGCGTTGGCGGCGTGGGCGGGTGATTTAGGGGCAAACACATCAAGTTGTCACTTCATAACCTCTGGCCCAGGAGGTTCCTGTCATCTCTGTGCTTCAGAGACCCACACATAAACACAAAGAGAGAGAGAGAGAGAGAGAGAGAGAGAGAGAGAGAGAGAGAGAGAGAGAGAGAGAGAGAGAGAGAGAGAGAGAGAGAGAGAGAGAGAGAGAGAGAGAGAGAGAGAGAGAGAGAGAGAGAGAGAGAGAGAGAGAGAGAGAGAGACTTCTGCCTACCAGAGGCAGACGTGCTAAATATAGAATGGGGACAGAGTTTTTTGCAGGGTGCCGCCGCTCTCCTTATCTCCCATCTTTGAGCGGCAAACATGCATGTTGGAGTGGCAAATGTGTCAAGAGGCGTCCACGCTCGTGCGTCGACAAAGACGCATGTGTTGTTGCGCACACTAGCAAATACCAATGCATGTCGTGTAGTTAAACATGCACTGACTCACGCACGCGCACACACACACACACACACACACACACACACAAAAGTGCACATATACATGTACACACGCATACACTTGTCTTGCACAAACAAACGCACCGAGTTTCACACAGACACACACACACAAAGTCAGTTACAGGGTATTCCCATAGCCACAGGTGATGTCTTTAAAGAAGGAGAGAGGAGAGAGTACCCGTAGAGGTCTTAGTCCGCTGCTCAGAGGGAGACGACAGCCTCTCATTCCTCCCCATTATATTTCTGCCAAGTGACTTACGGCATGTTATTACATCCCGGACATTCTTTAATTTACACATTCAAAATCGTTAAATGTTGGCACTAGGACGAACAGCCTATCCATCAAGGGGCCTACTCTTCTCAGGTGCTGCCCGGCCCCTGCCACCCTCCCTGTTCGACCTTGCCTTTGGGTCTCACGCCAAATCGGAGGAATCTCAAAGTGGGGTTAAGGGACTCTCTGACAATTAATTGCAGTGCTTATCTTTAATGCGAGGGGGGATATGACATCTATGATAGATATTAAATGAAGGACGTCTCAGGACTCTACGAAGCTCACGGCAAATTGGAAAATGGGGAGAATTAGCTCCCTTTGAATGATTATTGATAGTTAATTAATAGACACTTGCTGTGGGAACCCTGTATCGTTGTAGATCTCAAATTAAGTCAACGCTGTTACTTGTAAAGATACAAAAAAAATCTATTTC
The DNA here is from genome assembly GCF_026213295.1 of Gadus chalcogrammus. NCBI lineage: Eukaryota > Metazoa > Chordata > Actinopteri > Gadiformes > Gadidae > Gadus > Gadus chalcogrammus. The sequence continues at coordinate 14,341,876 of NC_079427.1, read as the reverse complement.
ATGTAACAAAATTGGGGCAACCTTGCATGTGATTGGAAAAGGTGTTATTATTTGACAAACTAATTGTGTCAAGTAACATTTAACTTTTAGCTTACCTGGGTTGAAAGGATTGTTCCCAATGTGAACACATGGACAGGTCTGGCGTAGGCAATGCTGCTCAGTCAAGTAATTATACACTCGCCAATTACGGGCAACTCATTCTCCGTCGCACAACGAGAAATGGTAGAAATGGCACCATGGCAACAATACGTATTGAGCAATTTGGAATGAAAATACTACCGTGGGTGTTAGCTGATGGTTATTTCAAGCAAAATATAGCATTATTAATACTACAGAGTTGTTTGAAATGTACAATCTTCATTCTCAATGATTCCGATGACATTTGTAATTGTTTTCCTATTCATAAGACATTATGAACAAAAAAAAATACTTATTCTTTCCCTTGAATTTCACTGGGCTAGAAGGATTCTGATTGAAGCATCGTTATTGACATCCCATGTTTGTGCATAAATGTGACTTTGTGTGTGTGTGTGTGTGTGTGTGTGTGTGTGTGTGTGTGTGTGTGTGTGTGTGTGTGTGTGTGTGTGTGTGTGTGTGTGTGTGTGTGTGTAGAATGACTTTGAGCCTAAGATGAAGGCAAGGCAGTGGCTGTTTTGCTTGCATGGCATCATTACAGGCAGGACATGGCTAATGTGTCCACATGCCCCCACCCTCTCTCAGTGAGTAATCAATGTCCTTCAGCTGTCCAACACACAGATCTATAGGGTAAAAATGACAATATTATGCAAAAAGGTTGACGTGCGCAGGGCAACGTTCATGGTCCTGCTCCTGTTGTTTTTACTAATTGAATCAGCTGATGTTTGCACAGACCTTCAGTGGGGCCATTACTCGAATAATAAAGTGTGAATCTGTAGAAGCTTTGCTTGAATCTGTTTGCATTTAGGCTACATATACACATCTTGCTTACTGCAGGGCTCCACTGATACAATAATAAAAATTTAAAAACACAATCTCTTGCCAAATATGTCATCTTCAACTGGCTGACCTTTCCAACTGTTTGTTTTGCTGCAACCTCGGCGTCCCTATCATCGTCTTCGGTCATCAACCGGGCATCAGGACTGGTCAACAACAGATACACAATCCTGCTTCTCTAGCCCATTTAAATAGATACATTCAAAAAGGATCGCACCATAGTTCTAGCCTACCGTATATACATGGGGAAACCATAGGGGAAACGAAGTGGTGTGAAATGATTGAACACACTGATTCAATTGTATGATTGCAAAAGTAATCTTCCAACAGGCAGTTCTGAGATCCTGATCTAGTCTATGGGGTCCAGTAGAGTTTCCACCTTGATTCTCAGTTAAATCCAGTTGGGGTTTGTAACTGAAGCTTACGATAGCCTACGAATTATTAACCTCATTTGGATATAAGTTTTGGATATAATATTGTCGTATTTTCACTTTTAGCATACGTGAAAGATGCAAATCCAATTTATTTTACACCCCTCCTAGGCCTGTCTGGACTCTGGTAAGAGCTCGTTGGACTGTTAACAAGCCAATGCATGCACACCGAATGCTGTGTTCGCTGCCGTTACCAAGGGAGGGGCGCGTTTGTCTTACAATAAGACAACTTTTATTTTGTGGTCTTCGTGCGATCAGCGCAACATCATTCATTTGAAATGGAAAGCTGATCTTTCCATTTTTCCGATGCGCAATACATGAAATGTGCATGCTTTAACGTCAACGCATTGTGAGGAAAGTCCACGCTTCCCACATGCCACACATCACCACACTCTGACATCATTCTGATTGATATTTCAGCCTCTGGTCAAAAAAATAAAGAATCTGGCATAAAAAGATTTAAAAGCAATTGTTACAGCGGGTAACAACAGTATATGCTTTTATTCCATTGTCATTGACGGTACAGACACGAATCCATTCAAGAATACGACAAAAATGAACTCACCCAGAAACAAAGAAGGGGATATTGCAGACATCACGGCAGCCGACACGACTGGAAATCCCATGCAACCGAGCTGAAGAGGCAACAATGCAACTCACACCTCCTTCACGTTTAAACGGGTGACCAAAGTGGAGTCAACATGAAACGGCACATGAGCGTTCGAAAGGTAAATCTTCACAGAGAAGTGTCCAAGGGCATCATATTTTAGACACGCCACATAACTACGCCCTACAGGAATAAGAAAAACGGATATGCTCGTCTCGTCATTTTCCCCACCACACTTGGCTTCAGATCGAAGTTCCTTTGCTGTGTCTGGCGTGGGACGACCTGTGTGTCTCGCAAGTCCCGTCTGTCTCAAACGCTGCCGTGAGCGAGTCTCCTCCTCTCTCCTCCTCCCGCTGCACACACGAGAGGCGGGCGAGTAGGATGATGCTGCTGCTGCTGCTGCTGCTGCTGGATGCTGAATCAAGGAGACCTCTACAGTCTGAAGTTCTCCAGCGGCGCTCAGAAGACCAGGAAATTCCACTACACGGATGCTTGCTGTCAGTGGGTCTGAGTTCAAAAGTGGAGCTTGCGTCAGTGAACATTTAACATCCAAATAAGCATAGTATAATAGGAACAGAGAACAAGTCACAAGATATGTGCCCTAAAACATCAGTCAAAAGCACCCTATGTCTTTTTATTTATGTTAATTCATTTTTTGTTAAAAACACATAAATGGTTAAGAGAGTTTGAATCCTAAAACATCACCAAAATGATTACCTACCCAGAGAGCAAACAGTCATTGAAACTATGTCAAATCAACATTCCGTTGTCCACATTAAATCATTAAATAAACATTATGTAGAATCAACATTGATGTTGATTCTACATAATTTTGGCACCCTTTTTTAATATTGAAACAACGTTGAAATCCAGTCCATAGATCAACGGAATTCCAATGGTATTTCAATTATCAGGAATTTTGAAACAATGTTGAAATTTCAACTGAACTAAGGATCAACGTGATTTCAATGGAATTTCAATCGATTTAATTCCCTAAATTAAATAGCCTATAATGAATATCCTGCTTTATCGACAGATGTTAAAAAGTGATGGAACATTTGAGAGCTTGTATGCTATAGCCTAAAACACTTACCACACCACACTGTTTAAGGTAAGAACAAATTCATTTTATTACACTCTTTTCATTACTGTAATCTGTCAGATGTCTATTAAATGACAGTTGACCACAAGCCGATTATGCATCTTCTTAAATTGCGTCATGTTTTAGTCGGCAGAGGCTTGTAGGCTAATGGTGCGTACTGCGTAGCATGATAAGGTGCAAGGAGCAGAAAAAACTGAGGGCGTTTTCATTACAATAACATTGTGAGCTAATCAACAAGTAGAACATGTTCTAATACTACGAGACTCATGAAAACGCCCTCAGCTGAAAAAAAGGTGTGGGGGTGGGGGGGGGGGGGGGACTTAGTGTCTTATTTATTTATTTACATTTTAAGATACTTATTTTATTTTATTAGAATTTTACATAAACATAATACCAAGGAAGGAAGGTTTACCAGAATTTTGATCTTACAAAGTCATGACAGAGGGACTTGGTGTCTTTATTCATGCTTGAAAGATGAACATATCTAATTTTTTTTTGAAAGGGAATAAGATGATGAAGCTGAAAAGTGACCAATGTTTACTGTCGAAAAATATTTTGAATTAAATGCAAACCCCAGTGAATCATTTGCTCTTGTTTCTCTGTTTTGAGATTCACACAGACTTAGCAGTTTTGTTTAAATGTTACAAATTGAGTTAATAAACTGAACTTGGAAATTGTTTTAAGTTGTTGCAGATGTTATCTCCGCTAATTTTATTGATCTATTTGATAATAAGGTGATTGTATGCAGAATGCTGGTGCCATACAGTTGTTTTGTACAGATAAATAAATACATTTTAGCAGGTTCTCAATAGTAGGCTATTTCAATTCAGTAGGGTGCAAAAAAAATTCTGACTCCTAGGGGGGGAATGCAGAAAATAATTGAGAACAACTGGTCCAGAACATGTTGTACTTGTTGATAGCTCACATTGTTACGGCAATGAAAACGCTCTCAGCTGATAAAATAATACCAGCAGGGTTTTTTTTAACTGAAAATTAGCACCCTTTTTTTTATGCATCAGGGGCCGTATTCACAAAGGATCTTAGGGCTAAAAGTAGGTCCTAACTGGCGAATTTAGGAGTAACTCCTAAAAATAATGGGCGTGTCACTCTTAAATTTAGGACTCCTAACTTTTTTCACTAAGAGCAATTCACCAAGTATTTTAGGCCTAAAAGTAGCACCTAAGTCTAGGAGAGCTTAAAAGTCCTCAAGAGGACTCCTAACTCAGTAAGACCTATTCACAAAGAATCGTAAAATGCCTGCGAGACGAAATGTTAGGGTATTCAACTTGTTGTGGAGTTAGTGCGCGATGCAATAACATCCCCGACTAACAGGAATAATCCGATTAGTCCCGAAATAAAATGTTTGGCCACACTACGTTATTTAGCAACAGGGGAAATGCAACTTTGCAATGCCGACGATTTAAAAATATCGCAACCATCAGTCAGCCGTGCCATAAACTTTCCTTTGGACATTCAACAATTACACAGGATCAAAGCCAACTTCATGGCAATTGCAGGTATGCCGGGTGTGGTCGGTGCTATTGATGGGACGCACATAAAAATAATTGCGCCATCAAAAGACGAGGACGTGTTCGTCAATAGGAAGAAAGTGCATTCCATCAACACGCAGGTTGTTTTTGATGCAAATTTTAACATAGCCTACTGGATGTTGTTGCAAAGTGGCCTGGAACTTCAGCTACCCATGATTCGCGCATTTTAATGGTGAGCGGTCTGAGGCAGCTTTTTGAGGTACCAGTTGGGTGTCACTTGCTGGGTGACAGTGACTATCCAGGCAAGATGTGTCTCTAAACACCCTACCTCAATCCACAACCGGGAGCACAGTTAAAGTATAACATGTAAGTGATTACGCAGATTGCGCTTAGTCCTATGCGTAAAACACATCGTATTGGCTCTTTGACGCCTTTTATTTGTTGAATCCATATTTATTATTGTTTACTGATTTCCTCCATATATGCTAGAGCACACAAACATACACGAAATGTTGTGGAGAGAGGAATTGGGCTGATGAAACGTCGGTCTCATGTCCTCCACGGCGAAATACGCCTCACCCCAGAGAGGGCAAGCACAGTAATCACTGTATGTGCCATTCTACACAACCTCTGCAAGCGGAGGAACATTCCACAGCCAGACGATGATGATGATGATGATGATGATGATGATGATGATGATGATGATGATGATGATGATGATGATGATGATGGCGATCAACATGACAATGAATTTGGCCGTGTAGAACCGAGTGGACTGGCATTTAGGGATCACTTTGAAAACACAGTTTAGGTAAACACCTTGGCACAAATCAGTCAACACTTGTGTAGTTCATAACATTTATTTTCTTTTACATTTTACGTATTTTTATTGCTTGCTTTCTCTCTCTTGAACGTGCAGGCTACAACGTCATTATCGTGGTCTGCACAAAATTGTCATCATGCGTGTATTCTGCTAACTGCACTATAACTACTTAATAGGAATTAATTTCTAGCCTAGGCTATTTCCTTGTTTTTCGGCTTTGTGAATAACTTTTAAGAAAAAACTCCTACGTAAAATGTTTTAGCGCGAGTTAGGAGCACTCCTAGCGGTAAGATAAAATGCTTTGTGAATACGGCCCCAGAACAACAAGATTTCTTTGCATCAGAAGTTACAATTTTATAAAATTGTATGGGTCCATGAAAGTGAGGCGACATAATTTACTGCTCCTGAAATAGTGGTCTGTTTCTCATATTATTAATCAAGCACATGTTGCACCAATGTTTTTAAGTAATAGTGTAAAAAAAAATATATATATTGTCATTTTGAATGAAACTTACACAAAAGAAATACCGCAAATTTGTTATTATAGTTCACATTCATTTGATTATTCCTTCATCCAAACAGTCTTTTTTCCTTTCATCACTTTATTGGTTCAGAACTGCATTATTTAGCTGACACTGCCAGCTATTGGCTTAGACATACAACGGCATAATAACCAAGAAAATAAAGGTTGGACAGGACAAAAAAAATCATGGATAATATAATACTACATAATGCTACATTTACAAAAGTGTTGTCTATAACTCAGATAAAAAGGTTATAAACAATTGATTTCTTCTTTAAGAGCTAGAGACTAGCCAAAATGTGTTTAATCCTTTCCTCTGGGATGAAATACTCGTATATTGGTATTATGAGTTTAACTGAGGTTAAACTGTTACAAAAGGTCTGTGCTTTTCTGCCAATAAACCAGACGGTTCAAAACTATACAATGTGTTGGATGATAGATAAATAGATAGATTTACCCCCCACTAGGGATGGGGATCATTAATATTGATTGATATCGATACCATTTTCGATACTCCTTAACGATCCGAGTCTTTATCGATACCACTATCGATACTTTTCTATTAATTGGTAGAAATATGACAAGTTTTTAGTGATGAGGAAAATATTTAGGAAATAAATAATTGTATTTTAAATTAAATATGTAATTCTTAATGAATATTGAAATCAGTAGTTTAAATTGCATAAACTAAAATGATTAGGGCACTATACAGCTGTATTAATAATACAAAAACATGAGCAATGCAGTATTACTCATGTTTCTCACCAAAAACCCAATTTAATTTAAAAAATGTAAAGGTATTGCATTTGGCCTTTATTTGATGGACAATGCTAATGTGCTTTGCCATTGAGGTTGTGTTCCCCCCTTTACAATAAATGATTTTCGCCCTTTTCGCCCATTCAGCCATCCTTGCGAGCTAAGTTAACTTCACTTGTTTTACTTGTAATACCTGTTTGGTAACAATTCCATTCAAAAACATTGATGGACACGCTGCAGTGATTGGATTGATTTGATTTAAATGCCGTAACGCGACTCGAGGGACGCAACATTACGTTACAGGACCTACGGGACAAAGAAAATAATTAATGAGAGACGGGACTCGATAGTGGTATCGATAAGCCCAAACGTTAAAGATTTTTGGGTTTTGAAAAAAGTGGAACCGGGTCCTTGATAGAACCGGGTTTCGATCCCCATCCCTACCCCCACCAGAATAGATTTAGGAACGGGTCACCCTAAAATGCAGCAGAATGCAGGAAATCACATCTACGATATTCAACCTCCCCCCCCCCCCTTTATATACTTCATACACCCCAGTGGCCTCCTGGGGCTGAGCCCCCCCAAAAGGCGCATAGTGCAGCCACTTTTGCATAGCCTGGGCAAAAGTGAATTCGGTGACGGCGGCTGTCCCCATCTGCTGTGTAAGAGCATCTAAAACAGAAAATACAAGCACAATGCAAAAAAAATAGGTTTAAAGTTAAACAGAACTCCCACATATATTCACAATTGATAGACTATCCAGACTTCATTTGATAGACTAGCCGGCAGGCTGCACTATGCTAGCGTTGGTGCCGGTGATCACCGGCGGTCAGAAGAAATAGCGGTGCTGTTTTCATGGATTTCCTAACATACATCCATGTATCTGCCTACTTATCAATTGGTATAATGGTACAGATATGTATCTCGAGCTAGCTATCAGAAAAATAGAGTGGACTCTGATGCTGTGTCTGAAATCGCGCACACGGACTATACTTACACTTACTTTTTTGAGTGCACTTTGCGCAAAAACGGAGAGTGTGCCAAAACGCAGTGCACTGGAAGTACCTCGGTGGCACACTCCAAACTATCTAAAACTTGAGTGCAGACCGATGGACACTTTCCACCCTCAACGGCTGCCATCTTGTTTATGTAGCGTAGGGGGCGGGAATTTATATTCGGAAAATGGAGGACATTGTAACATTTGAAACCAACGTGCTCTAGTACAACTACAATGTTTTGGGCTGTATCCGACCAGTGTTTTTATGTTGTTAATTCTGTAATCAGTTGGTATCAAGAACGATAACGTGAATACTTCTAGATCGCTAATACAGGCGACTAATGAAAATGATCAAGCATAAAAAAATATGCCACAGAAGAAGAACCGTCAAACTGCAAACTCATTTCCGGTAGGTGCGCGAAGGCTGTTTTGACAGTGTACTGTAGAAATTAGAGCACTGCGCCTATAAGTAAGTGCACTTATTGTAACCTGTTGGAAGCTAACAACGATAGCCATCAACACGAAGTTACATTAACTTTGGCAGATTTTGACATTGATTTAACAAAATCTATTTCAATGACTGCAGTACTGCGTGGGTTACCACCATGTTAACGAGTAACATTTGATTTGGCACAATTCATTCCCATCAAACATTACAAAAGCAAGCTTACCCGATCGTATGGGTCAAGGGTCCAGAAATGAGATGTGTCCTGTGCCAACCCAGTCTCACGGAAATACGTGACAATAGCTGAGTTTCCATCCCCCTGATGTTATGCACATTTTGATGTATCTAATCAGTAAACGGTGATGGAACACCAACATTTGCATAAAAATCCTCTAATTCGCAAAAAAGTTTATCCGCTCGCTTGAGGTGGTTTTTGAGAAATGCGAAAGAGAGTAAATGCGCAAAATGGGAGATAGAAACACACTTTTCGAAACAGCTGTGATGTAGCAAACATTGAACACGCAGGACTGAGAAAGAACACGCAGGACTGAGCAGGACTGAGAAAGTGCTTCCTAGTGGTTCTGCGCATGCGCATCTCGAAAATGTGCGATCCTTTGTGCGCACCCATCGGTTTCTGCTACCTTATAGGCTGATGGAGAGTATTTTCTTTAAAACAGGTTTTTAACTGCGCAATTACCGTGTTTGGATTCGACTTGCCGCCCCTTTGACTCGGAATCGCACTACGTGGATACCTGCTCAGAAAGACAAGAGAAACGCTAGTTTGGGAGATTAAATTCAATACAATGAGCGGCCAACAGGTGAGTTTGTGGTCGTTGCTGGTGAAATATCAAATGTTAACTAAACTCCAGAAATGTCTTTCGTGGGTAGGATGATACATAATGTAGCTTATGGTACCGCAGGAGCCAACCGAGCTAACTTAACTTTTCATTCTGTTTCTAACTTAACTAAATTAAACTATGGCCACATATAACGTTACACTTGATACGTCTTGGTCTGAAGACGAAATTTTGAAGTGAAGACGACCTCAGGCCACACACATTTGTTTGAGCACCATCTGAGGAGTCGTGTTAAGTCACTCAGTACGTTTACATGCACAGCTTAATCAGATTAAGGCCATAGATTGATTATGCTCCTCAATCGGACAACTGCAATTGTCAGAGTATACATGGCGGTGAGAAAATCGATTCATTGGCCGAAGCATTTCTTTCCCCAGTATGATAGGTGGCGCTGTGCCCATTTCACCTAGTGGTAATAGAGCCACCGGTTGACCTCTTTACGTCACTAGCAACAACAAACTCAGGCGGCAGCATTCGAGAAAGATGTTTTCAGTAGACAGCTGTCAGTTCACTTAGGGTCCATGTCATCTGTGACGGACTGATTTTATTTCAGCTCAACACCAGCCTTTGCAGTATTTTGGCTATTCAAAAAAGTGTGACAGCTGCCTATCATCCCCAAACCAATGGACTGGATGAGAACACATTGTTAAACATAACTATTTATTATTATACTATTTTATTTTAGTCGTCATTTGTTCAGTGCTACAGAAAACATAATGCTTTTAGTGTCTATATAGAATAAACAATAGGGAGGTATTTGTGACACATGTATATATTTAAGTATACTATGTGGGTGAATACTTCTTTATTTTATTTATTTTTATTCACAAATCATACATTTGTAGTATACCATGATTTATTTACTCACAGAATGATTGGAGTTTTAAAAGCTTATGAAAACCATTGTTTCTAGGGAATGCAGAGGACTTCTGCGTGGTGTGCTCCTTTGCCGAAGAAAATGCAGATGAGAGCATGATTGAAAAGGTAAAGTATAACGTAATATATGTGCTTTGTATTATTAATTGACTCAAAAATGTTTGTGCATAATACCATACAGTGTGTCTCATTGTAATTCTCTTTTAATTGTTTTATTTGGGTGCAGTGTGGATTGTGCAGTCGGTGGGCACATTTTGAGTGTGCCCAATATGCCCATGAAAATAAGGCTGTATATATTTGCAAGAAATGCCTTAATAAAAGATTTTAGATCTTTTGGTTGTTTATAATTATTGATGTTTTTTTTGGTGTTATTTTTTTTTTACATTACGTACATTGCACATACTGTACCGCTGAAATCTACAATATACGTTATAAAACAGCATCAACAGAATGTGATTCTGCAGTGGGAGCATTATTTGATAGTGGCGATTGGTCTATCCACATACGGTAGGCCTACTCCTGAAATCTTCAATAAAGACGTTATAAACAAGCATCAAAATATGCTCCCCATATTCATACTGTGTACATGTAGTGGTTTAAAATAATGTGATTCTGCAGTGGGAGCATTTTTTGATAGAGGCGATTGGTCTATCCACATAGGCTACTTTACCCCTGCTATCTCAAATAAAGACGTTATAAACAAGCATCAAAATATGGTCCCCATATTCTTACAGTGTACATAGGGTGAGTAGTGGTGTAAAATAACGTGATTCTGCAGTGGGAGCATTATTTGAGAGAGGCGATTGGTCTATTCACATACGGTACTCCTGAAATCTTTTAAATAAAGTTATAAACAAGCATCAAAATATGTTCCCCATATGTATAGTGTACATCAGAGGTGTCAAGTAACTAAGTACAAATACTTCGTTACCTTACTTAAGTAGAACTTTTGGGTATCTATACTTTACTGGAGTAATTATTTTTCCGCCTACTTTTTACTTCTACTTCTTACATTTTCACGCACTTATCTGTACTTTCTACTCCTTACTTTTTAAAAAGGGCCTCATTACTCCTATTTAATTTCGGCTTGTTTTTATTCCGCCGGCGTTCAAAAAAAAACCCATCCAGATAATTTGCGCCATGGGATAGAGTGAATTTGATTGGTTGGATGAGAATAGAAACATATACCATTCTGGCACCCTATTGGTTTATACGCGATACATGGCACCTGCGCATGACCAGAGCCCGTCTACATTCAGTACACATATATGGTTCTTTAATGTATTTGCATTGTACTAATTGCATTCATTTTCAATGGGTATAAATGTGTCTGAAACAGGTGCATCCCAATTTTTTCAACATTAATATTATAGTCATTAGATGGCCTTTAGAAAAATGTTTTTTGGGGGGAAGTGGGGCAGTGTGCTATAGAGGTGTGCTGTGTGTGTCACTAAATCACAGATGGGATAAATGCAGAGACCAAATTCCTTGTATGTGTCTGCATACTTGGCAAAAAAAGCTGATTGTAATTCTATAGGCCCCTGTGGCACGGCCTACGCTTTTGTCCTTAATGGCATTTTTTTCCCCTTGCATTACTTTTACTTTAATACTTTAAGTAGTTTTGAAACCAGTACTTTTATACTTTTACTTAAGTAAAAAGCTTGAGTTGATACTTCAACTTCTACAGAAGTATTTTTAAACGCTAGTATCTATACTTCTACCTGAGTAATGAATGTGAATACTTTTGACACCTCTGGTGTACATAGGGTGAGTATTGGTGTAAAATAACGTGATTCTGCAGTGGGAGCATTATTTGATAGAGGCGATTGTTCTACAGATCACACGCGCCTTATGTCACGCTTGTGACGGAGGTAGCATTTTCTGATGGGATTTGATAGACTCCGCCATCGAGTCGCACCACGGTAGCAAAATCTGACAAGGGACCAGAAATTGGCAGAACACCGGCCATAGCAACCCTGCCGACATCAACTTGTAGCTTCAATATAATATATTTTCAAGCGTTTGTATACATAGACATCCTACATCATATATATATGATATAGGATGTCTATGTTTGCATATCCTTTAATTATACCCTGCTGTCATTAATCCCTGATATAGGCCTATGGTCACCTACTAAGTAATTCCAGTCAAATTGTCTGTTCAGATTTCAAAACGAGAGCTGGTACATTGTGGAAAATGCATTCAACTGTATCAGAAAACGCGGTTATATGCTATAGACCCTGGAGTGTCTGTGGTATAAAGGCTGCGACGAAATTCGAATTATAAACATGCACGATGTATCCATTAAATATGTCCATGGAACAGATGGCCAATGTGAATAATAGATACGTGTGGACCGCTGAAGAGGTAAAACTTTTCCTTGCTCTCATCGAAGAAAAAAACATTACAGCTATTTTAGATGGAAAACAACGCAATTCCACTAGCCTAAATATCAGGACCTAAGAGTGGATGTTATCAAAGGATACAAGCCCTGGAATGTGTGTCGTTTTTCGCTCCAACCACTTGATGGAAACGTACCTAATTCAATTTCTTTTTTGCAAACTTTCTAAAGATTCGCCTCACCTTTTAGATTGAAACGTGACTACTGTCACATCATTTAATCTATTCGTTCGGGATCTGGGACACGTAATTTCAATTTTTTCGTGCCAAAAAGCACAAATTTCAAACAATATGACAGCCTTTGGCCACCCGTTTCTACTTTCACCTTTGATTAAGAGAAATTGTGGCAATTCACGGATATATTTAATGCAGATGCGCTGCTCTGTAGGCAAACTGCAATGGAAAAAAAGGTAGCTGTTTAATCTCTTCTATTTAGAATGAGTTTGAAATTTGTGCTTTTGGCACGAAAAACTGAAATTATGTGTCCCAGATCACGAATGAATAGATTAAATGACGTGACGGGACAGTGTCACGTATTTCCGTGAGACTGGGATGCCTGTGCAGTACGTTGGTCTACCTCCCGATGATCTCCCGGTCAACTATAGATCGATGCATTTTCAATCATATTTCCCAGTCGACTATTTGGCGATGGCTTTTCAACAACGGTCGTTTCCCAGTCAACTCTAAATCAATGACTTTTCAACACATTCGCAATATCGCCCAGTAAACCAAATATCAATGCTTATTCAATCATAAAGATAACAATAGATTAATGTTGTTCAAATTTTGTTGCCATCAACATTAATAACATCAGGTTTCATCGATATGATAATGGTGATCCGACATTTATTTTGCATTTCAATTTCAATATCAACCATAATGATGATTCAGATGGAAAATCAATATTTATTCAATGTTGGCTTGCTCTCTGGGTACAGGGAATTTTTTTATCCCTTATCAGTTCACCTCAGTATTTTGTTTTTCATTTGCCGGGTCTGAATGAGTTTATAGGCTTGTACGGTCGGTAAACAATGCAGCGGTAAAGCAAGGTAAACAGGCGTTTAGGTAAACGAGCGGTCAGGCAAACAGGCAGTAAGGTAAAGAGGGGGTTAGGTAAAGAAGCAGTTAGGAAAACAGGTTGTAATGTAAACAGGCGGTAAGGTAAAAAAGCAGTTAGTTAATAGGTGGAAAGGCAAAAAGGCGGTTAGGTAAACAGGTGGTTAGATAAACAGACGGTTAAGTAAACAGGCAGTTAGGGAAACAGCCTGTTAGGTAAGCAGGTGGTAAGGTAAACAGGCAGTTAGGCAAACATGCTGAAAGGTGAACAAGCTGGGGAAACAGCCTGTTAGGTAAACAGGTGGTTAGGTAAATAGGCAGTTAGGCAAACATGCTGAAAGGTGAACAAGCTGGGGAAACAGCCTGTTAGGTAAACAGGTGGCTAGGTAAATAGGCAGTTAGGTAAGCATACGGTTAAGTAATCAAGCCGTTGGGTTAACAAGCCGTTAGGTAAACCAGTGGTGGAGGAGAAGAGCCACCTCTTGGCTGGGGAAGGCTGCTCTTTAGACCTTGAGACAGATTAATCCCCTCCCCTCTGTCTCAACAATCTCCAGAAAACACATAAGGGCTTGAGGGGCTCCTTGCTGGTCGAAAACCCTCCAGTGCTGTTTCACTATCTCACTCACTCTTCCTCTCTCTCTCTCTCTCTCTCTCTCTCTCTCTCTCTCTCTCTCTCTCTCTCTCTCTCCCCATCTATAGTCAAGTAGCCCCTTCAGCACCAGCACCCCATTCCTTTCCGTTCTAATAAGTAGATGGCTCAAAATAAGGGCACACAAGCACAAAGGCACTCACACACTCATGCACACACTCATGCACACATACACACGCATCACATGTACATTCACACTAACACACACACAGACGCGCACACACACGCATGATGCACGCACATACATGCAGGCACACACACGCGTCCACAAACATGCACACGACCACAAACCCACAAATGCAGACACATACACATGCACATGTGCACACATACAACCACACACAAACACACACACAGCCACACACACATGACAAACGGAACACGCACAAGCACCTCATAGGAAATGCACATTAGTGAATGAAATAGATTTAGGACACAAACCAAAAGCAAACACGCAAACAGCCCTAGAATTTCAGCATTGGCAAGGGAAATATAAACTCATTGTGTTGATATCTTTGCCTTCTAACAAGTCGGCTTGAAACAGCACCTCACATGATCAATTGCACGCAAGCATGAGATACGGGCACACACACACACACACACACACACACACACACACACACACACACACACACACACACACACACACACACACACACACACACACACACACACACACACACACACACACACACACACACAAACATTGAATATTCCCAAGCATAAACCTATTCAGCATTCACAGTGGACAAAGAAACTGGTTGTGTGTTCCCTTATTCACCCATTTCTGAGTTTAATGTAATTCCCGGGGCCTCTTTTCTCATTTTGTTCCGCTTCTCTCCGTAATTCCACCTGAATATCCATAAAGGTACAGTGTCACAGAACTCATTCGAACATTTGAATGAATTCATGGAATTAAACTGCAATTCAATACAGCACAGTGTTTGCAGCTCCACCTGGCAAATAATGGTCAATACTGCGTCCAAAATAAGTGGAATACACCACTGTGCTAAAACCAACAACGCACATTCACTGGTGCAAATTACCTTTATTTTTGCTACAATCATCACACAAAAGCAAACCAAAAAGCAAACCAAAACAAAAAACTTGGCCTTTGCACATCCGTCCAATCACAACTGTTTTAGCCATGCAGAAACCTTAGCTGGAGGTAAGGGAAGCATCAGCGGTCAAAAAGTGCCCTCGGCTAGATGTCCCTTTTAAAAGCCCAGCACGCACTTTCTTTACAACAAAGTGTAGCATGAGAAAAACGACACAAACAAACACATGAGCTACAGGGGAGACAGAATGCAGGGACGTGTGATGATTTGTCACTCACTGGGTTAGCCGTCTACCGCTGGTGGAAAGAGGAAAGTGGAGGGCAACCTGTCTGTGTGTGTGTTGGTGTCTTGGCCTTGCTGCATGATATAGTACCCCAATGCAGATGGCCCCACAGATGGTTGATATTTATACCACAGGCCCTGAGAAGTCACCGGTGTGGAAACGCTCTTGCTTTCCCCGCGATTAGTTTCACAAAACATAAAATATGAAACAACGCGCCATGAGCGTTGCACTTGTTATTATGTATCGTACGACATAAAATAAAATGTATCGTCATTTAATAAAAACTTAAATGTATTGCGGTACTGTACGGTAATCCGGTGAGGGCGATGACAACGGCGTGCCTCGACGGTTCTTTGTGTTTCGTTGCGTGTGAAAATGTAATCCGTTTAAGTGCAAGCTCTATTACCTTTTGAAAGCATCCAGACGCAGCACAGCTCTCATTTTAGCAGCGATCCCTCGACTTGTGTGCTTTAAGTGGATTTGCAATTTAAATGCCAGTTATGGGATGCACCTGGTGATTCGAGTGACAGCAGAGCACATCACGCCTCCCACCCCCTTCCACCCATAGTGTTGAGATGGATCGTCCACACCCTGACATAACAGAAGGTAAGCATTGTTTTTGCTGCACGATGCCTGGCTGGCATGCACCCCTCCTCCATGACCCTGAGGGGCATACAAGTGGAAGATGTGCAGAGAGGGTTGAAAGGATTCTGGAGTAACATTGAGGACGAGGGAGAAAGAGAGAGAGAGAGAGAGAGAGAGAGAGAGAGAGAGAGAGAGAGAGAGAGAGAGAGAGAGAGAGAGAGAGAGAGAGAACTCTTGTTGAGGCCCTCTCTATTCTTAGCCACGGCGGGGAACCCTCAGCGCTTGTGTTTCACGGCTCGTGGATCCTTTATAATTTAATGAGGGGGAAGGCCCCCCCCCCCACCTCCTCTGAGATTAGTTGGCCGGTATCTTTAGTCGCGTGGGCCACTCGGGCTTATTGATCCAAATCTGATGTTTGTTTATGGGTCAGTAAAGCACTCTCCTTGCCGTACCGCATAACCCCACCCCGGGACTGCTCAGAATATCTTGGAGACGGACTGCCATTGCAGTCCGTCTCCAAGAACAACAGTAGGAAGGAGAAACGCAAAGCAACTCTCGTACAGGTCTCAACAGTGAACCCTCCTACCAAATGTTGATAGCGACCAGAGACTCAATTCATTCATTTCTTCGGACACCAGACATTGATGCTCTCAGATGATTCCAACATTAGTCATCTGTACGTTGTGTCCTTCACCCAATCATGCAATGGGGGACACAATCTCCCTTTCAGCAAGCAAATAGTGAAATACCTTTCCATTAAGTTGTTGGCATTTGACTATTATGCACAAAAATATTTAAAATGATATAAATTAAATAAAATATATAACTTGTGGAATGGAAACAGAAATCTTTCCTGTAACATAACTAAAATATTTTTTTAAGTGAACAACAAACGTATAGAGAAAATGGGTAAACGCAATAAACTGTTTTGTATTGGCATAGCTCGATCTGCTTCATGCAACATTAATACATGAGGAATTACTTGAGTAATGCTCCCTTTCTGTTCACAGCAGCCTCCTGTTCAGGGGAACCCCTGCTGTTGTTTGTCATTATTCAGAAAGAGACAGCCTCTTCTGACACAAACAATTATATCTCAACAACCAAACATTTTCAGCAGTCAGCAACAATGATTGCAAAAAAGCCCTTTCTGGCCCCCAGCAAAGTCAGAGCACAGCTAATGTGAAAGGAGAAAACAACCTTTGTGAGCCCATTAGGCCTTTGAGTAGCATCTGCCACTGATTGGAGGTTTAGGATACTATATTGAGCCAAATTAATTAGCTGATTAGCGTTGGATTCAAACGTAAATTGAAAGCCTTCCTTGGCATTGATCTGCCTCTGCCTTGTTTGGTCTATCGACAGGAAAGCCTGCTTGGGAAGCCCTTTTGAAGGGAAAAGGAAACCTCTTTCATAACTCAAACCATACCTCTGTCTGTCATATAACCCTACTGCTAAAAGTAACCGCTAGCACCAATGAGGAGTTAATGGCGCAGGTTTAGGCATTAATCGAGCGTTGGTGATTCGTCATCACATGCCATTCTGTAAACTAAAGCAGGTGTGTTGGAACACACGCAGATTCCGTCCATCTGCCTGTGTGTGATCCGAGTTCCGCATAATCAATTTAACGCAAAAAAACACATGGCACAATTCAGAAGTTTTTACCGCCAGGCTAATAATAGTATTACCAAAAACCATTAACACATGGCTAGAGCAATCTGCGCCCTCAACAGAAACACACAGTGCATTTTTAAAGTGTTTGTTCACATGATGAAGGGTTTGTTTGTAAAGTTAGAATGGTGGGATTGCAGTCTGCGTATGCAGGGTTCATTATTCTCTCTGTCGTCACAAAGCAGTGTACGGTAAAACCCATGTTATTAGTAGGTTAAGTATTCTGGTTTTACATTTCTCCGATGCCTATGGTCCATTACAGTCTAATAAAAGTGGGTGGCTTATGAAAGCTTGTGTTTACTCTCCCTCTTAAGAAGGACAAATATACTTTGCCTCAATTTGAACGAATGGAGTAAAAATGTGTATGCGTATTCCTGCCTTTCATGGCAGCTTTATTTTGACCACTAATGCCATAGGCTACATAACCCAGCTCGGCAGTTACCCTTAATGCTAACTATGTCATTAATTAATATTAAGTAAATTATAATGGGCTCATCTGCACTTTTAGTTGTCAGTAATAAGGCTAAACTTTCTTTTTTTATTTCAAAGAGCATTTGAGATTTCGTGTTTCATGCATTATAAAATGAGAATTTCGTCAGTTACACACACATGCAGAGTAAGCTTTCAGAGCCAATGAGTGTTTTTTCTCTTTCTCTTTTCTTTTAAAATAGAATGATTTGAACCAAATCTCCAATGCACTCCATGCCGACACGACACGACACAAAAGTTAATGGTTAGAATTTGAGATTAACAACAGCAGGGTTATTGTAAGAGTTGGAGTTTAACAACACAATGGTTACAGTAAGAGTTGGAGAATAAAAACCCGGCAGCAGTGTCTCAGGAGGTAGGGAGTGTTGAATTGCAACTGGTAGGTTGGTAGTTTGATCCCTGCCTACTACTGAGGGTCAAGGGTGTTCCTTGGCAAGACACCTAACCCTGAGCACCACCATTGAGACTACCGTGGGTGTGTGAATGTGCATGAATGGGTGAATGAGAGGCAGCAATTTTAAAGTGCTTTCAGTTGCCACTTGTTAGAAAAGCTCTGTCTAAATGCAGTCTCCATAAATAGAGTAGGAATATAACAACACAAGGGTTAGGGTTCGAGCATAATAACACAACGGTGCTGGGATAGTGCAAGTGGCAGTCTTAACACATAATAAAATGGGATTATTATAGTTTGACATGCCTTGTGGGCAGTCTTCCCGGGCAACCTCTCCAAAAAAGGCAAAGAAAATGTATTTCTACCAAAACACATGACGCAACCTAAGCCCAAGATAGATATATTCTTTTACACATCCCATATTGTTTTGGTGAATAATGGGATAATGCAATGTCCAAGGGAGGCATTCACATTATCTTTTTCCTTGACAAGCCTGTGCAAGATAGAGGGTGAAAAACATCATGAGAAACACTCACACTCTTTATCCCCGCGACATGAACTATGTAACACGCAAATAAGCACGCGGCGGGATTTTCTTCCATCATCGCTCATTGAGTCAGACTTACTGTGATCTGAAATGTCATCCGTAAATAGTTCCTCCTCTTCCTCCTCCTCCTCCTTCTCCTCATCATCGGGGGTTAAAGGCGATGCTACTGTGCTGTGACATCGTCACCCACATGGTACCCATATTACAATTAGAAGGACCGGCTTTTTAGGGGAAATATCAAAAGGTTCCTAATGTTACACACACATATAGGCTTACAGACCCATCCGAGCACGCATGTGTGTGCGGCATTCCCACACACACATGCCGACACGTACACACGCGTCCAGAACACCCACCCACGCATGTGTTGGAACACACGCACACGTCTGATTTATGCATACATCTGCAAAGGCACATTTATATATACAAAGGCAAATGCACACACAAAAAAACTATATGAACAGAAACTTTAATGTGCATGCACACATACACTACCCCATCCACACACAATCAACCACACTCTCACAAACATGCACACTCACAGATGCTCTCACACGCACACAAATAGTAAAGTACAGAGGCACATGCACACACTAGCAGCCATCCAAGAGAACCATGAATATGCATGCACTTAGAAACAGAATCACACATGTTCTCTCACCCCCCCCCTCCCCCAGACACACACACACACACACAATCACACACACACACACACACACGCACACACGCACACACGCACACACGCACGCACGCACACACACACACACACACACACACACACACACACACACACACACACACACACACACACACACACACACAAACACAATATTCCTCCAACCTCTCTCATGTGTGCCTTTAGTGCTCAGCCTCCTCAGCGGGGGTCTGCTAATCGTGTAGCTGGGTGTAAGGGGCCGGGCCCCCTCCTGCTGCACAGAGCACAAATGCAGTCATTTAGACAAATCAATGGATTGATCAATTCATTCATTAATGAAGAGGCTGAGCCATTGTATGTAATCTCATCTCTGAGATCTCCCATCCATAAGGCATTCGTCACCAGACAAAACATAGTACCGCTGCTGCCACACAAATGCATGCAAGCAGAAACACACACACACACGCACACACGCACACACACACACACACACACACACACACACACACACACACACACACACACACACACACACACACACACACACACACACACACACACACACACACACACACACACACAGACACACCTCTTCGCCTGAAAGGATAAATGTATGATCGTGTTTCAAGAAAAAAGAGGACAAAAAATAAAATGAAAGGAAAGGGGTTCTATGCTGTGTTTTCATTTCTAATCTTTAGAATGTTGTCAGAACACGGCCCCGTGTTATCCATCAACTTAGTCGTCTGTGCGATACATAGATTTTTTTCATATCACCGGTTGCTCTCATTCATTTGTTGTCGGGGAACGAGTCGGTGTCACCGTGAGCAATTTTGCCCAAGAGCGCACGCCCAACTGCGTACCCACCCGTCTCCGGATTTAGCAACTTTATCTCACACCGCGCCCGTTTTGATTCACAGCTTTCTGGGAAGGAAACACAGGCCTGCCGCCAAGTCTGTTTCCATGTCTCAGGTACCGGCCATGGCTAATAAAAAATTGTAATAAAAAATACCCACGGACCCCTGCCCCTTGTTCTTTGTAACAAGGGGCAAGGTGTGGTTGCTGAATCATCGGGGTGAACTAGGTCGTCAAACCGTGTTTTTTGGGGGTCCGAGCCCCTGAAATGAGAGCAAAGTACTGGCTGTCTGTATTCATTCATCCACCTCCTCACTTCCTGTATGACTCGTTTTCTCTTTCTGTGGGCGCACCAAGCCCCTCCCGGGGGTTCAGTTCTGGAGACGGATGGTGTGGATGAAAACGGTTCTATGGTGAAACCGTAGCAGAAGGGTGGGCCGTGGGTGAAGTGACTTCTGTTGTCAGCCAAAACCAGAAGGCCGGGCGGTGCACAGCGCCACTGTATGTATTCCAATCACACGCGTGCAATGAATATGATAATGGCTGCTTGGCCCTCTCCATAAGTCAATCATGTTAGAATCACAGAAAGTGCTACGTGCCTTGGGAACTGCCCAGCTTCAACTGATGCAAGGGCTCCTGGGACAATGATTGAGGACACACACTAAAATGCAGTGGAAAAAAAACAAATATCCCAGAATCCTCTGGGGCTCCCATGCCCAGTCAAAATGTAAATGAAGTCAGAACAAATCGATTTGCCTCTTCGTTTTTTGTCGCTGAATGTTGGAATACTATTACAAAAACACGACAGCGTTTATGCACACGCATGTCCAAACGTATTGATAAGGCCTGAGACATTGCATAGTGGCTTGTGATGCAATCCGTTTTGAAAAAAAATAAAAATGAAACAAAACAAATGTATCTAATAAGCCTACATATTTCAGAGAAATCCATGTTTTTGATTTCTGAATCATTCAAAAATAGAATCACTGTTATGAGCACAAAAAATGTAATACATTTACGCTTCACGCATCATCCAAAGATATTGAAAAATGTAAACCTGCTGTTTACAAACCAGTGAAATGCAACATCTGACATATCCTGAAATGTAATAAGCTTGGGCACGGAACTATGCCTTTATGAGAATCAAATGACAGCCTTGAATGTAGCTGTCACGTTGCCTTATTCAGGAGGCCCACCCACTAGATATCACATAGCTCATTACCCAGTAAAGTGTGCTGGTTGCTGAACACTACAATAAAAACATAGACCCTGCTGTAGACACATATTCAATAACAAATAGAAACATGAGAATAAATTGGACCAATACCATAAAACAAACACATTTTTGTTTTTTATATATTTTATGAAATCATGATTGAAGCTTTGTGATTTGATCAAAGTAAAACCAATCTTCTTTTCTTTTTTAAACACAAGGATATTCACGTTTGAATTGAGATGCCAGATTCCAATTACCTCAAATTCAATATGATTATGATAAATAAAGTCATCGGTTCTGCTGGATATTATGGGCACCGGATAAGGTTGGAAAATCAAGGTTAGTTTATGTTTCAGCCCATGCCCCGAGGGGATTGTTGCCATTTATGCATGACTGACCTGGTCTGCGTCACATACAGTCCGTCACACTCCGCCTTAGTCCAGAGAACACACAGATATTCAATGCTGTTAACTGTGCCTTTATAACATGTTTAATAAACCCAACATCATGCTTGAACCCACAATCCATAATTGATGCCCCAGCAATGTTGTTGCTTGGTTTA
This sequence comes from Gadus chalcogrammus, assembly GCF_026213295.1. Taxonomy (NCBI): domain Eukaryota; kingdom Metazoa; phylum Chordata; class Actinopteri; order Gadiformes; family Gadidae; genus Gadus; species Gadus chalcogrammus. Next base: position 14,319,586 of record NC_079427.1, on the reverse strand, counting down.
CAATTTTGTAAACTTCAACAGAAACACTTTGATTATTTTTTTGCATTCAATTTGCTTGTATTTCTCTTTGCATCCAAGTAAATGGAATGCGAAGTCAAACGATGTTGAATTAATAACAGAAAAGGGAAGAAATATAAACAACTTAAACTGTTTATTCCGGGATGAAGCTTATGAAGTCCATGAATCTGTGGGAATGCAAAAATAAACAAGGAAAATATCGAAAAGGACTACCTTAAACTAGGCTTTAACGGAACACAGTCCCTAGTTGCTTTGTTCTTATTTGTTTATGCCTCCCCTGGTGCTCTCCGCTGGTAGGCCATCGTGGACAGCGTGTCTCCAACTCCAACTCAAATGTGGGTGAGGCCAAACAAACATACAATCACCTCTAGTTGCTTTCAATTACTCCAAGCTTTACCAACATGCAACAAACCCTTAAGACTAGACATTAATGAAACAAAAAACAAAAAAATAAGAACATCCCCATTTAACACCCAACTATTGTCAAAGTATACAAATTGCCCGGCTTAACTCAGTGATACCCTACCCCCCCGCCAACTCTTTATCTTCGAGAGCAAAGCCTTCCACATGCTCCTCCGCAGCTATTGGCTTTATCCGTTCTATTGTGTCTTCAATGGCCGCTCACTACTCATAGTATAGTTGTGGACCACCATTGAATTCACCGGTCGTTGGTAACCGAATGAAGGACAGGTGCCAACAGGGTTAAAGACACCAATTTCTAATGACCTGGCCGACAGCCATCGACGATTCAGCCCTGCGGCCGCCTCATCGACTCCTTCTCCTTCCTCTTTCCCTGGACGCTCACTGTGTGGAAGGAGAGGTGCAGGTTATCCAGATAAAGGAGCATAGAGCAGGGCCGTCGGGGCACCAACACAAAGAGGTCCCCGCGGCCAGTGTGGTCGCAGCCTGGGAAAAAACAGGCAGAGAAAAACGCCGTGCGGTGCTGTGGCAAGGAGCCGCGCATGTGGTAGCCTTGACAACGCAGTTCATTTCGAACCCGAAGAAACGCGGGTGGCTGCGGTTGACCTCTGCACCTCCCCGTCAAAATACAGATAAGAACACGGCCATATGGCGCCCATAATTATCCCTGTCACGCGCGGCACCCGAAATAACACGGCGAGATGCAGAACAGTTAAATCAAGGGATATGTTCTCATTCACCGGTGACAGGTGGGCCGCAATTGCGGCAATTGTCGAGTGGGATCGGAGTAAGCGAGAGAAAGGGGGGAGCCCACCCCGACGATACACTACAGGATGACAGGCAGGTAATTGGATCTCTTTTTTTTCTTTTAAAGGTTGGGGGTGTGGGAGGTATCATCATCGTCATATCATTTTCCTTTCCTTGTCACCGTCTCCAACAACCTCTCCCCCCCCCCCCCCCTCCCCGATCCTAGAACAATATGGAGGGGGTGCACAATCAGAGTGATTATCCTGATCCGATGCCTGCGTCGAGTCGTTGATTACGCCGTGGCCTTTGAGCGTGTAGCAGTACACACACACACACACACACACACACACACACACACACACACACACACACACACACACACACACACACACACACACACACACACACACACAGTGGAGACATGCAGGGTGACATCACGTGGTCCGGTGGGATGGGTGCCTTCTCTCTCCTCTCTTATAGAGGGAGAGATGGGAGGATGGGGGAGGGGAAAGAGTGGAGAGGTTTCTTGCTCCAAGGGGTAAGACACGGACAGTATATATATATATATATATATATATATATATATATATATATATATATATAAATATATATATAGAAGCTCCTGTGGCTGATCATAAAGAGGACTAGTTCTCCCCCCATCTGCATTACCACCGCAATGTCAATGAGGAGACTATACAGTACACTGACTGTATGAAGGGTTATTTGCATATAGCTCTTGCAAGACCACTGTTTAAGACGCCTGGCTATGCGGTTCATTCATCAGCCACTGGCCAGAGTTGAATTAAAAGGAAAATAAGTCTTCTAAAAATAGCCTGCAACACATAAACCTCTGGTTCCCCTTTACCTCTCCCTGGTGGCTCTCTGTGCAGCCAACTTCATCCGGTCTGTGTGCCCCTGTGCTGATGAGGTTTTACAAGGTAACGGACAGAGGTGGCTGACAACCTGCAATCTAGTATCACAAGAAAACAGAAATAGGCAAAGGTCAGAAGATAATTAACGGGGGTGCTGCCCCAGGCAAGAAAACCCATGAACTCTCAGTAAGACACGTTTATCCAGAGTGACCTACAGTGAATTCAGCGAATGTCATTAAGCTGCATGTAGGGGTTATGCAGCTGCAGCATCCAGCAAACATAAATTAAAACATCACGGGAGGAACAAAGAGCAGGAAGGATGCCACATGTCGGCTTTTAAGAAAGGCTGTCATACCTGCCGTCTTACTTTAGTTCCCAGACGTCTGACTGCTGATAACAAAGACACACGCCGGGACCAAAGCCACGCAGGGCTGAAAGCCACCGTGAACCCAGTGGGCAGAAGGTTCTCAGCTCTACACACAGGGATCTGTCTGGAGGATGAAGGCTTCCTCTCTCGAAGGGACCGTCAATCCTGTCCTGCGCTTTGGTCTCACTTGGGGGGAGCGCCAGAATTCGAGACAGGAATTATACAAACAGGAATCCCACTTGGCTATACATCATCATCTTCTTCTTCTTCTTCTTCTTCTTCTTCTTCTTCTTCTTCTTCTTCTTCTTCTTCTTCTTCTTCTTCTTCTTCTTCATCATCATCATCATCAAAGTCATCTTCTTTCTCATCTTTGTCACACTACATAGGCTGCGTTCTTTTATGGAGGTTGGACGTCGGAAGTGGGGACACGTCATCTCTGACCTACGTGTGTTGTAAAATGTATGTTCTTTTCTCACAGTATACGCTGTGGGGGGGCATTTTGAAATGACATCAAATGACATGGAGGCCCGGGGGTTGAGAAATTGTACCCTGAGTTTCCGACTCGATAATGCTCATGTCCTCAATAAGGAGGATACCCTGCAAACCTTAAGGAGAGAAGTATGAGTCATAGCGATCCCATTCAGCCACAATGATTACCTTCATTCCTAAGCTCCGCTAAAGCATTAACAACCTGGTCAAGTTGACCCGACTATGGGAAATGCAGTCCAATAAAACGATACAGTAACCCCTCAATTCACAACGCTCTCATAAACATCAATGTTCCCTTAAATTATTAGAAAGTACCCATCCTTAGTTTGGATAAACACTGGCCAGTATCATTAGACTTGCAGATGATGTTGGCATCCAGCACCCTCACAAATTCATTTCCCAGATATTTTTACATATTTGGCCACTGTTGCGGAATATCCTCCGTCACATGCCGTTTGTGATTGGTGAGTACACAAAGCGTGTTCACCGCCCCCCTTCCTGCCAAACAAACCAAGGAATTATCGGAATATTGCACGGACGGAAGAGTCGTGCTTGAAGAAGCGTAGTGTTTTTATTTCTCCTTTTTCCTGGCTGAACCTCAGAGAGGTTAATTGAAGTGAAAGTGGAGTTTCTGTTATTGAAGGACAACAAATTATACCAAGTGTGACACAAGACAAGGGGTTGCGACGGGCAGTATGGAGGGAGAATGGGAGACGCTGAACATCTCTATACCTTGTATTTGAAAGGAGCCGACCCGATTTTGTGACAGGAGATGAAAATTTTGAGCTGAATGGTCGTCTACAATAAAATGAAAAATGTTATTTGTACAAGCAATGCGGTTTTATAATACAATATGGTGGAAATCGACCGTCCCAATTATCCAAGGGAGATGTGAAATTGCTTCCCTTGTTCAATTTTTTATTAATATTTCCATGGAAATGTCTGTAGGCATTCATTGAGTATATTGACATACCATTATAAAATATAACAGAATAGACTACACGTTGAATGTGTCACACTTTTATATATTTCTGTGTGAACACATTTTATTGTTTGAATATTATGAAAATAATACCAGCATTACAGTCGTCCATTAGCATTCAAGAAACCATGTATGCATTTTAGATCTTTAGGTTAGTTCTGAAGCAACTCAATTATCACAGATTAAACCAGTCCTGGATGATACATTACAAAATGGAAATAGACATGTCAAGAACAGGGCCGGATTAACAAATCATAGGCCCCTGGGCACAAATGTCTGAAGGCCCCTGAATCTGGAAGATTTTTTAGGTAGTGGCCATCCCCAAAATGCACCAGAATACAGGAAATCATATCCACCAAATTCAAAATTGTGTAGTTTCTCTCAGCTCACGTTCAGTTGAAGTGTGCAGTCATATGGCCCTCTGATGGTTATGATGAAAAATGTGGCCCTCTTTGTCATGAAAGTTACCCATCCCTGAGACAGATTGTAAACAAATTGTTTTGTACTCCCATTGCCCGTATCATAATCCCATAAAATCCACAGGGCTAATTGGATTTTTAAAAGGCTTGTTATTGTGTGAGGAACTTTTACACTTTAGTCATACTCGGTTAATAGGAAAGGAGTCAAGTGGAAAATCCATCAATAAACCCCTTGCCTGTGTTCTGGGCTCCAGAGTCATTTTTCACATACTTTTGGCAACTTGCCAAGATGTGGTCATTCACCAGAGACATACAATTATTGTTATGAAAAACAGCGCAGCAGACTTGTTAGAAAGCTGCCATTTTGAAGACCTGGAAAACCCATTTAGTAAGGAAAGAAGCAGCAGTACTGGGGACAAATAACACTACACCGCCGTACACTATAGTGAAACATAAAAGATAAAGAAACTAATGAAAACGCTGCTGCAATGTCTGCAATATATGTCTGGAGAACCTTTCAACATTTTAATCAGGTAGGCCTACAACTATAAGTAATATGTGAAGTGAATAGTATTGAATGTAATAAAATATGAAAAGCAAAATAACCCACATTCTGACGTCATCATCTTATCTGCATACATTGGTTGGTTAAAATTGAGTAACAATAAAATAAATGGGGTACAATACTAAAGATTTGCCTTTTGGCTTGTATGTGGAATAAATGAGGAAAGTCCCTCGGTGGATTGGGCACCAAGGAGCAGCTTCTTCTGTGTGTTGCACAGATAACAAATGGCTGTTTCAGTCCAAGCCGTTCTTCAAAAGCGGAGGAAGAGCAGAGAAAAAACAACAGGATTCTCATCACCAAAAAAGAACAACGCTGTCCTTTTGAAATATGCAAATGGTGCAAAGCCTGGTTGGATTCATTGTAGCTCGCAGACATTGGCTAAAGGGGCCGATGTTTAAAAATAACACCTTGCGAGTCGTGACCCAAATTTGCCTCGGAAAAATAACTCCCCAGAAGGACCAGATACTGACGGAGGATCGTGGGCGCCAGAGAAAACCCAATCTCATTTCCATTTCAGTCACACTCGCTAACATAAGCAACGCTAACAGCATTGCTTATTGACATAGTTTTTTTTCCGACAAGGAAAAACACACACGGAAGGGGGAGTGCCGCGAGTCCTCAGATGTTTACTGTGTTGCTTTGTGTGTCGCTGCCCGAAAGGCATCCATTAAATCCAAGTTATCTTAGCCCCAATATGACGCATTAATTATAAACTTTAATAAGATAAAAAAAAAGAAAAGTGTGCTCTACTTCCATGGCTGGGTGGGTAAGAGGATGTTTGGAGTGTCTAGTATGATTCTCCAAAGCCACCGGGGGGGTTGGGGGGGGGGGGGGGGGGGGGGGGACCGGGGGTATTCATGTCTGGAAAGGTTCTCTACAAACCTTTGTTCCTCATCTTATCAGTAGTATCAAGTTTCCATGACTGCCACTGGGGTTACTCAGGCTTAAAGGTGCTGTAGGTAAGATGATTTAAGAGCCATTATTTGAGTAATTGCTGAGAAATGGCCCAGTCATCCGTGATCTATTAGTGAGTGAGACGCCATGTATGACTATCCATTTGGAGTTGACCCCGCCTGCCTCTGTATGAGACCACTCCTCTTTTAGACCGCTCCCCGCTCAATTAAGACCAATTGTTGCTTCTCCTCTTGATTGGTTTGGGGAAACTTTCTCTGAGGTCTTACTTTCTTCAGCTCTTTTCAATTCTTTCTCTAGAATCCGACCTACAACACCATTAAGTAGGGGGTTGGATCCGGTCTGAAACCAATCCCTTACCATTTCAGAATTATGAATTATTCTATAAAAGCTGAATCTCTCCCCATCATTTCTATCAATTGCCCCTAATGCCGTCCTATTTAGAAAATGTCAAAACCAAAAAGGTGTTAATAAGGTGTTCCACTCATTACGCTCTGTTTTTCTTCGTTTTCTTCCCCATTCGATAGATACCTTCCTGTGTGAACATCCCCTGACAGGCGATTTATTGAAAGTCCTTGCGCGGTTATCGCACTCCTTTCCCTGTGCTAATGAATATGAGTGTGCGGATTCACATCCATTCTTGTAATGAGCGGGATGGGAGGCCGCGCCCCTGCAGCTCTGTCTGGTAAGCCCTGTTATTTCTCAGTCTCTTCACGCTTTATACGCCTCCCTTGTGGCTGGGGGGGATTGGAATTGCCAATAAATTATTCAATAATGTTTTTATCTACATAAGAAAAGACGTCTCCTTAACAGGTTTCTGCACATACAGGCTGGTCTGGGAGGATGTTTGCATGTTAAGTTGCGGCTGTTTTTTGTCAGTGTGTCTGAGAACAGGAATTAACAGCATTTGGTTACCTGAAATTAATGACTGGGCAAAAGGAAAAGAGATGTTCTTTGAGATGTGGATTGCGTTCAGCTTTGTGAATTTCTTGTAAGCAGCTAAACATCTTCTCAAATTTCTCAAGAACATCTCAACTGGCCGGGAAAAAACGCAATCATTTCGAACCAGTGTAACATGTTTTCCCTGCTCAGCATGACGTAGCGATTGGTCTTGTTGCCAGCTTGGAAAACGAACAATGCTATCACTGACTTCCAGTGATGTACACACTCCGCATGCAGTAAGGGGCTCATATCAGGCGCTCTCTGCATTTGAAAGCGGATGGATGACCCAAATTGTAAATCTCACCCATTTACATGCACATGCACATTCTCTGAGTTCAGATACTTCAGTTGGTTTAAAGTTGGAGGATTTAGGTTGCATTGAACACATACAAACATGATACTCATGCCGACCTCCAGCTCCGAGGTTGGCATCCAGCTCCGAAAATGACATCACAATGTATGTAAACTGGTTCATGAAACAGTTTTGAAACCAACTAAAGTATCGTCATAACTGAGTTAAAGCAAAACTTCAGACGTGGGTTGATGATTAGGATCCACTATTATGCTACATACTTTGCAAGGCGTATGGGCCAGAGAGGTTGCTCTTCACGAACAACACACATTCACGCTTACATTGCCCAGCCGCTGACTTTCCGTCCTCCTGTCTTCTATCACTTTTTCACCTAGACCTCAAATCTCTCCCTCTCTCTCTTTCTCTCCCTCTCAAGTGTCCCTGCCATCCATCCCTACAGTTCTCTGTCCTCCCTCTCCTCCAGTTTACACTCCGCTGGGCTCGTGTCATCATCCCTACACGTCTTGCCAGGTAGAATTGGCCTCCTTTTCCCCTTCCTGTTGTTCAGACTGCTATAAATAAAGCTCCTGTTAGCGGAGCTGCCGCCAGCCTCCGGTCTGGTCCTCTGCAGGGTTTCAAACTTCAAAATCCTAGCGAGCAGCAAATGCAATGTTCAGTCTCAGAGGCAAAGCTTGTTATTGTTTGATAGTTAAGGCACGTAACTCTAAATGGGGCGCTGCGAGGGAGGGATTATGTCTTTTTTTTACATCAATGACCTTGTAAATATAAATATTGTAACTAGGATACAGTAATAAGGACACTGCTCAAGCACACTATCAAACAAGCTTTATACTTAAACATACCAAAGAAACTAGGTGAACTGGGTTTGATATATCTAAGTTCGGGTTTGTTCAAGTTTTGTCACATTTAAGTTGCACCAATCTTTATTATATATCGTTTCATCTGCTGTTATGCTTTATTCCTAGCTGCCGTTCTATGCTCCCCATCTAGCATACTTTAAAGATTTACCTAGCCTCAACATAGATTTAAACTGGCAGTCTTCACCACCACATGGTCCTCGATGGTCTCATCTGGGGTTATTATTATGGCAATGACAGTGGCAAGATTTATTTTCACCCCTACAAGCAGAGTGCACCACAACAAAGTCCAGCCAACAAGAAGGCTACTCCCTAAACGCTATATATTTTCCCTCCTATTTTAAGCCTTGAGAGTGCTACTACAAGAGCTGAATTTTGTTGTGTTGCGAGGGCGGACTGTAGTTAGAGAAAACAACAGGAAATGTCTGGGTCCATTCATAAATGAGTCCTTCAAAATGACACTGCGACAACCCTGATGATGCTGTGTGCACCATGGAACTACAGACCATAGAATACACAGAGATTCATGGCCTGGTCTTAAAAGCTTAACAGAAACGTGAAAAAAATTTAGCAAATAGGGACATGTTTTACCTTACATCCCGAACATAATTGTCGTAGACAAATATCACATCTGTGTTGTATGACCTCTGGTTCTTGAAAATAATCTGGGCGGTTTGTGTTTTAGTAGGCCGAAATGATTTGAGCATCAGATATCCATTATCTGAATCTTTTCATAATTACCCACCGTGGATTATATAGCCACGTTCAAATCGATGACTACCTAATGGGTTGAGTGCGATTGTTTTCTTTGGCCCGCAAGGCAGGATTTGAAGAAAAATACAATGTTCAGTATTTACAACCTCTTCAATAAATTATTAATGCACTAAACAAATGGGTCCTGCTTCCTCTTTGTTTCTCATTTTCTCCAACTGAATTCGATGTCACAAACGGCTGAATTGTCGGAGAGGTGCTGGCTGGAAATGTAAAGTCAATGATAAAGGTCATATTGCTTAGTCAATGTAGCTATGGCTCCTCCAGGGAAGGCTACTTAATGGAGGGGGTCTACCTCAGGCTGACATTAGGAACGAAGCGCTGCAGTTACATCTTCTTAGGATGTTCCTTACCGATCACTTATCACGTCTTAATGGATTCCTTTGATGTCCTAGTTTATTGGTAGAAGCTTTTAGAAGTACTATCATCTCTATTATTTGACGGGGATGAAAAAACACATTTCCGTTGGAGATTTGATAATTTTACAGTCGACAAAAGTAAGAAACATTTTCGATGAATAATGTTGGGAGATCTGATTCATTTTATACCAAAGGTGGGATGCTGGCGGCTAGTTTGTATCAGGAAGACTGCTAGCAGTGTGGTTATTGCTGCATGTCTTGTTCTTCATTTGGCCTCTCTTCTAGGAGTGCTATTGATTTTACCTCATTGTATGTACCTCACTTTTGTACCTTTGCCAGAAGCCTTTTACGCTATCAATATCACTCCCACTGAACCTTCAACGCATTAAGGTTATTGCCACTGTTTAGGTGTGATAGTTGTAACAGCGGCTAATAATAGTAATAATAATAAACATGATTTAGACAGCACCTTTAAGTGTTCACCAAGTGCTTACAGAGGCAAAGGTAATTCAGAATATCCCTTAAAAAGGCAACCACAAACCTTTGGAGACTCTCTCTCTCTCTCTCTCTCTCTCTCTCTCTCTCTCTCTCTCTCTCTCTCTCTCTCTCTCCTTCTCAGTGCACGCAACGCCCACATTTGTAAGATGTACAGTATTGATGATATGTTGGCAGGGTCCATGGAGGACACGTGTCTGGCAGCTCCAGTGACCTGGAACAGGTTCCATTCATGGCTTGGATCCCGTCTCCCAGATCTCTCCTCATGTTTAGACAATCTTAATCCAATCTACTCCGACCCTTCTCCCACCTTCACAAAGACAAAGACGAGGGTTAAGTGAATAGAACACTTCATATAGATGAACGATAAAGCCTGCTGCTCCCGGTACGCAACTGTCGAGTCCACACCACCGTGTGTGTGCGCGGATCCCATCCCGTGTTCGTTATACGCCTGAAGAAAGGCCTCAGACTCCCCGCTATCCAGCCGTAAGTGGATGGGGAAGTAAATGAAAGGATGTATTCAAGATGCTCTCCGTTCCACACATTGGATTTACCTCGCTCTCATTCAAGATCGGTGCCACACAAATACAAGCAAAGTGCCTTCCATCCGTGGAACAAATGAAACCCTGAGGTTTTTATTTTTTTCCGGCCAGACTTGCTTGTTTAATCCTCTTTTCCCCTCACCCCCCTTCTCCGCAGCAGCACCCTTCCTCCCCGGGGAGAAGGTCACCCCAATTGCCGGGCCCACCGCCTCGACTTTGGCCGCCTGATCCGGGGAACGGGCGGTGAGGTCAATTGTGTTCACCTTTAAGAGCCAGCCTCTTAAATTCTCCTCCTCCAATCTCTTTTCACTCAAGTGGTGATTACCATCATCGTTTTCCTTTTTGCTTTTTTTCCCCTCGCCCTCTGAGAGAGGAGTTCACAGATGCAGGCTGTGTAGGGGCTCCGCAGCTATAATGGGACTTCTGAACGGCCAAATCAAATCTCTTTGGCCGTTCCTTCAGCCATAAAAGAACATAGCCATATCTTCATCCATGGTTGGGCGGGGATGGGGGTTATAAGGTTCAGATTCAGTAGGTTAAACCAAACATCCTTGCTCCCGTATTTACATGTAACTGGATGCATTATTTCTGTAAATGTTTCCAGTGGCAAACACATCTCTCTCCCCCCACCCCACCCCTTTCACTCTCTTTTTCCCTTCTTGCCGTCTGTATTGATCTTCTCCAGATACCCTATACCCACCAGCTCCACCCTGATCGTTGTGGTCGCCCCTCCCCCCAACCCGCCAGCGGCTAAAAGGCGTTGGCCCGTTCTACCGTCACATGTGGGGATTCAGAGGCGAGATAAAGCTGCATTGATTTTTCTTCCTCTTTGCTCTCTTGATTTTAAAGGACAAAGCAAGGGGGAACGGGCTGGGCAGGGTATCCTGCAGTATGAACAGAGAGGAAAACATTGTCTACTGACAGGCCTCACTCAAAGAGAGCAAACACACACACACACACACACACACACACACACACACACACACACACACACACACACACACACACACACACACACACACACACACACACACACACACACACACACACACACACACACAAAAGGAGTCCAGTTCATGGAGATGTTTGTACTTTGTTGTAATTAGTTTCTCTTATAAGACTTAACAAGCTTAGGGACCCGTTTTGTTTACGCATTTCCTCCAGGCAATTTCCCATCCAGAGCATTGTTTACTTGCAGTTTACACAATTAAGAAAACCCGTCCAGCCTCACCACTACTATTAATGTCTATAAAGACGAGCGCTATACTACCACCGAAGCTGGTAGTATCAGTCTGCTCATCTTAGATAGTAAAGACATAATGTTTTGAGATTCCAAGGCAGTAGCTACGAGGCCGCGAGGGCTCATAGCTACTCGTGGCTAGAACACGTCCGTTAGCCTCGACTTCAACATGAAATATCAAAGCTCAAACCCTCACATGCCGTATGACGAGGAGGAGGAGATGCAAACACACCATTAAAACCTGCCCCGAAGTGATGCTTCTCCCCCCGATCAAGATGTATAGAAATAGAACCGTTTTCATCTCATCCTAAAGGTGCCCTGAAAACAATACCCCTAGCTCTCCACAGCCCAGTAGCAGGAGGAGGGCGAGGTAAGGCCTTTGTGGCATGATAAGAAAAAAGGTCTAAATTAGCCGTGTATCTCAGCAAGCAGCCCCATGCCCGAGGTTAGCACGAGCGTACAGCTTCATCTAAGGAAGGTAAATGTTTGTCCCCATGAGACCGTTTGTGTTTTCTGTAACATCTTCAACGTCGTATATGCTACTCCTGCATGGAAGACTGTTTTATACTTCCATAATGGATTTGACCACCCTCATGTGCTACCCTATGTGCATAAGAGAGCCCTTTTAGAAAAACACCTTGTTGGCTGTGTTGTTGCTTGCATGTGTGAAAATTACATCGGTTGTGTGAGTGTGTATCTGTTTTTTGTGTGTGTGAATCAGTGAATGTTATGTTTGTGGGATGGATGTGTGACACACAGAGATAGTGACACATTTGTGTCTTACGCTTCAAAGTACAAATTTTACATTCCTGTCGATTCACAATTACTCGAGCACACCATCATTTAAGAAAATTTAATTAGGTGCCACAAGAGGTTAATAGGTAAATTGATTGTCATGTGAAAGATGTCTTCCATCCATTCAAGCAGACAGTAGGCCAAGTAAGCCCAGGTGAATTCCTTGCTGTTCATTTTGAATTAAATAATTACAGTACACGTTTCTAAAACGGTAGTCTTTCAAATGTGTATGCTCACATCTTGTCATAATATGATAAGATAAACCATCTCGGTCTCTCTGTATTACATGAATCAAAATAAAAGAAAGGCCCTCTTTCTTTACGTTGGAGAATTATCAAGCTCCCACAACCGTTTTAGAAATTCGTCTTTTTTTGTCTTTTGTCCTTTATCTAGATAAAAAAACTCATTTGTTTCCAAAAAAGCGTTTCAGAATGCTAGGGGCAATTGAAGTGAGATTCCCGCTTGATATGCTCACGCGCCTACAGCTTTCAGATTTGGATACACATCCATTTACAGGGAATGACAATGGGTGGAGATTTAGCAATGGCTTAAGATAATGCTGCATATCCTGTTTAATAAATTATGTTTTACATACAGATGTTTCACATACATTTGAATATGACGCCCTCTTGCCATATATCGGTTGATGAATTCAGAGTTAAGCGCATGACATTGACAACGCTTCGTTGAGAAATACCCATCCTCTCGTCATACTAAAATGAAGGGTCCACCCCTTCCGGAAGGGGTTCGGACAACGGTAGGCAACATCTTTCGTACAACTGCCCCCACCTGTTTACACTGAGAAAAACATGTCTCTCTTTTGAAATCGAGCTAAGAAGAGAGAGTCAAAATGCTTCCGTTAACAACACTATATAATATATTTTTTTACTAAAACCGACACATTGGACATGAATTTACCTTAAATCACAACCACCCTTGTTTAGCCAGCGCTAACCATGCGGTGTCACAAACGCCCCAGCAGTTTGAGTACATTATAATACAAATAGATGGATTTTCCAGTCATGCCCGATACACTCCGGCCAGGCGCTGGTGCGGTCGGGCCACATGGCTGTGACAGGCGAACATGAGGTCACTGGTGTGAGCTCTGGTGGTGCCAGGTCACCATCGACTTGACATGCATATGGAGCCAGCCCAGCTGCCCCCAGTTATAAACACACACACACACACACACACACACACGGAAGACCAACCAGCATGTGTTTATGTACGATGGGTGCTGCCGACTCTTTCACACACACACATTCGTTCTAAAAATACCTGACATTTTCCCTAGAATGCGAAACAATGTCACGAAGATGTATTCCAGAGAAATAAGTCTTTCCACGCGGGAGCACGTATCGCTCAGCCTGGGTGAGGTGAGGTCGGGGTGGGGGCTGTGTCGGGCTGGTGGGGGGGAGGGATGTAATCCCATGACATCTGTTGGCGAGGGCGTCCTGAGAAATGGACCCCTCGGTGAAGGAGGCGCGGGGGCGTTTATTTCGGTGGTTGTCCTTCGCCGAGGACGATGGTGGTCCGGCTCCTGTACACAGGACCCGGGGAAAAGAGAGAGAGAGAGAGAGAGAGAGAGAGAGAGAGAGAGAGAGAGAGAGAGAGAGAGGCAGGAAATGAGACAGACAGATGAAAAGACAGAGAGGGGCAATGACAGAGCCCGCATACTCTGCAGGGTTCCCGTTCCCCCCTCTTCAACCCTGTCTCGTCAAAATTACGTTCCCATAGAACTATTCGGCATTCTCAATTACGTTTGTCATAAAACGTATTTTGTCCGCGATTACGTTTTATTGAACGTATTGCAAATACGTTCGTCCTCAGCCTATTTTTTGCCATTCATTAACCTCTAGGATTATGTTTGGTTGAAACGTATCCCAGATAGGTTAGATGTCAACGTATAGCACATTATTGTCATTAAGGCATATCTTCCTTTCAGGGAACGTTTCATTTAACGTATTTTGTCTGAAAAACGTATCTTGGCTGTGGATACGTGTTATTGAACATATCGCAAATACGTTCGTTGTCAACCTATTTTTCGCCATTCATTTACCTCTAGGATTATGTTTGGTTGAAACGTATTCCAAATATGTTAAATGTCAACGTATAGCACATTATTGTCATTAAGGCATATTTCCCTTTCGGGAAACGTTTCATTTAACGTTATTTTGTCCCTGATTACGTCTTATTGAACATATTGCAAATAGGTTCGTTCTCAACATTTTTGTTGTTATTTATTTAAGCTACCTCTTGGATTACAGGCTACATTTAATTGAAACGTATCCTTAATAGGCTACGTTAAATTTCGATAACACATTATTGTCAGCATGTAGGCATAAGTCTACCTCTCGGGGAAGCGTACGTTTGATTGTAATGTTAATAGTCCAACGTTATATCAACATGTCACAAGAGGAGAAATTAGCTGCTGACGGGGTAACTGTAGGAGCGGGGGTTGCTTTGTTGATTTCTTTATCTAGGGCTATAGCTGTGGTCAAAGCGGGAAGTGTGCGTTGTCTGGGCGGCTGCCTGAACTGAGCTGCAGGAAATTATGTTCACACGTTTCTTCATTCATTCATGAAGGCTATACCGGTGAACGGTGACGTCAGACTCACGCCCACCTACAAACCAATCAATGTCCACTATCAGCCTGTCCTCTCGGAAAATACGACCACGTAGGTGGTTTGTTCCGCCACAGATTACGACCCATTGGAATTTATCCAAAACGAGCGAACGAGGCCCTCTACATGTGCGGGGAACCCTTTCTAATCAAAATTACGTTCCCAGAGAACTATTCGGCATTCTCAATTACATTTGTCTAAAAAACGTTTTTTGTCCGTGATTATGTTTTATTGAACATATTGTAATGACCTCGCCGGTGACATAACGATGTCGAGTCATTAGTAATTGAAGGAACTTTTAATGGACCAAAACCAGGTCACTGAAACCCGTAACCAACGGCAGAAATCCCACCCAAAACAAACCCCGGTTACCCCGGCAACCCCCAACACGGTCTCACTCACGTGCAGGCCCCCACCCTCGTGTTCTTCCAAGGCCCTCCCCCAGCTGACCTAATGATTCGCCCTCACACTGATTGACAAGAAGAACATTACAATACATGCAGACAACCCAGTCGCCAAGAAAAAACGTCAGTGGTGTACGTTTCCATGAACACTGGATACGTAGCATTTCAACGTAAAAAATAGCGTGTTATACCTACAGTATCCACGTGTGCCGCTGTGGAGGCGGGTTTCGGGGTTTGGGTTTCACGGGGGGGGGGAGACTGTTGTTGACCGGGGAGGGGGGGGGGGGGGGAGACACGTTTGTTGAGGGGGGACGACGACACACGATTGTGGGGGGGGACGACGACGACGACACGTTAGTTGAAGGGGGGGGGGGGACACGTTTGTTGAGGGGGGGTGAGACACGTTTGTAGGGGGGGGGGCACGCTCGACAACGAGAGTTGGTTTTTATTGAACGCTCGACAACGAGAGTTGGTTTTTATTGAACGAGACTTCAACACGGAACAGCTGCGCGAAACGATGGTCACGTCACTCTCGGTGACGGTGTCGACAATAATGAACACACGGACAATGTTAATAGAACAACACACAACCACATAACATCCCGAACCCATTAACCCCACTTAATCCTAACAACAAAACAAGTTAACAAAAGCCCCATTTGTCAACTGAGAACCCCAATTCCCAGAATCCCCCGCGGCTCCGGAACACGGCGTAGCTTACATTAATCTTTATTATCTGAATGGGAAATGCAATATTTTAGGACAGATACACCATTAAACGCGTTTCTAATGACATTTCTAGCGAGAAATGTACATTTTCCTTACATAATCTTCAGTCAGTGAATGTGTATGATCTTTATTAATCTTTATTATCTGAATGGGAAATGCAATATTTTAGGACCGATTCACCGTTAAACGTGTTTCTAATAACATTTCTAGCGAGAAATATACTTTTTAATTGCATAATCTTCAGTCAGTGATTGTGTCTGATCTTTAGTTTTATAGTTATTAGGAGTTGATCGGCTCGCTCGCATGTTTCAACGACGTCAGGTTGCTTTCGCTAAACTAGCAGCTCACGTGCTTCCTGCGTTTGTGTTATTAAACTGTTACTTTATGTAACTTTTAATGATATCATCTTGTTAGAAACACGTATATCTGAGAGCCAACCCAGTCGCCAAAAACATACCTACGTTGACAGTGTACGTTTCGTGAACACTGGATTACGTCGCATTTCAACATAAAATAGCGTGTTATACACACACACACACGCACGCACATGCACAGACACACACACACACAAGCACACACACGCACGCACAGACACACAGACACAGACACAGACACACACACACACACACACACACACGCACACACGCACACGGTGCATTTCGCTGCTAAAACAACAACAAAAAAATATTCCCTCAAATATTATTACTTTCAAAACGTTGGCCAAAATGGCCAATAATATCTTTTTTTTTTGGGATGCTTCCAGGACATTTTGGGTGGATTTTGAACGGTATGTGGGGGGCACGTTTTTTGCAGGACCTGGCAACCCTGCGCTGTTGCCCGAGATCTGGATCCACCCCGGCGTGGTGCTGTCTCCTTTTGACCTTTTGACCCCAGACTTCTGGGGGAATAGCTGAATCAATTCATTAGTCAATCAGAAGCATATAAATATCTTTCCGGTGGGGTAAGAGGACGAACAAGGTGTCCTTCAGCATCTACGCTTCCAGGCGATTGCAACGGTGCCACACATGAGCATATTCGAACATGTTTAATGGTAGTAATTAGCTGTCGAAATTGGAGGCCTTAATCAATACTGAGCAGCTATTGATTTGCTTCCCGATAAAGATTTGTCACAAATGACATGTTATTTAGCATCTACACGTTGAGCTGAGTCCAATGACACCAAGAACGACACTCTAGCTAATGGTAACATGTATTTGACATGGTACACCTAGGTCTAGGACATGATCTCGGTGTAGCAAGAGGCCGAGCTTGATCTCATTGGACTCAGCTTAACGTGTAGATGCTAATTAACATGTAATTTGTCAAAAATCTCCATCGGGAAGCAAATCTATAGCTGGTCATTATTGATAAAGGCCTCCAAAATCGACAGCTAATTACTACCCCGAAACATATTCAAATATGATCATGTGTGGCACTGTTGCAATCGTCTCGAAACGTAGATGTCAAAGGACACCTTGTTTGCTCTGTTGAAAGATGATATCAAGAGATTTATAGAATATTCCCATTCACATTATGATTCTTCGTCGTAACATCCGACCAAACATCCTTCACATTCACAGAGCGAAGATTATGAAAGTCCAGGCTCAGCAAGTGCTCCATCTCGTTGCACCTGCACCCAGCGGCTCGCTTGCAAGATTTTGGCCTGAAGATCTTCCCAGACCAACACCCTAGCCATCCAACATGCATATCTGAGAATCAGGCCTCTCTTTA
Source organism: Gadus chalcogrammus (assembly GCF_026213295.1). NCBI lineage: Eukaryota > Metazoa > Chordata > Actinopteri > Gadiformes > Gadidae > Gadus > Gadus chalcogrammus. Next base: position 14,301,993 of record NC_079427.1, on the reverse strand, counting down.
ATAATGACATAAAGTTATGAGAGAAACACACATTAACTTTTTGTTATCTCATAAGCGGCGTGGTGCCGGCTCCTTTTGACCTTTTGACCCCCGACTTCAAAAACGTGGCCACAGGCCAGCTGTGTCTACACACCTTTAGCCACAAATGTACACCTCCATCCCACAAAAAATGGGGACTAGAAACTAACCTCTGTCTTACGTACATTTACTGTACTGTTGGAGGTCACGCCCCTTTGCCGACCTTTTCGAGATAGCTAGGGATGCTAAAATGTTTACACACATTTCCCGGGGCCCCGTGTACGACATATCCGAGATTTGGAGTTCTAGCCCTTAGAGAAAAAAAGTTTTCCCAAATGGAGTGTCATTTGGACAAAGCCCCTCAGAAGTGTAGCCTGCAAGACCTAATGGTTCAGAATGTGGTGGAAAAAAAGTTTTTGAGATAGGAAGGTCCTACCGCCCTGAAATTTTAATACCTTATTCTAGGGCCTAACTGGGACCTCCGCACCGAAACTTGGCCCGGTCGGACCCCGAGGGGAGGAAGGGGGGGCCCTTCCTGCCCGAGACTTGGCCCGGTCAGACCCCGAGGGCAGGCCCCCCCTTCCTGCCCTCGGGGTCCGACCGGGCCAAGTTTCGGTGCGGGGGTCCCAGTTAGGCCCTAGAATATGGTATTCAAATTTCAGGGCAGTAGGACCTTCCTATCTCAAAAACTTTTTTTCCACCACATTCTGAACCATTAGGTCTTGCAGGCTACACTTCTGAGGGGCTTTGTCCAAATGACACTCCATTTGGGAAAACTTTTTTTCTCTAAGGGCTAGAACTCCAAATCTCGGATATGTCGTACACGGGGCCCCGGGAAATGTGTGTAAACATTTTAGCATCCCTAGCTATCTCGAAAAGGTCGGCAAAGGGGCGTGACCTCCAACAGTACAGTAAATGTACGTAAGACAGAGGTTAGTTTCTAGTCCCCATTTTTTGTGGGATGGAGGTGTACATTTGTGGCTAAAGGTGTGTAGACACAGCTGGCCTGTGGCCACGTTTTTGAAGTCGGGGGTCAAAAGGTCAAAAGGAGCCGGCACCACGCCGCTTATGAGATAACAAAAAGTTAATGTGTGTTTCTCTCATAACTTTATGTCATTATTAAAGAGAGGCCTGATTCTCAGATATGCATGTTGGATGGATAGGGTGTTGGTCTGGGAAGATCTTCAGGCCAAAATCTTGCAAGCGAGCCGCTGGGTGCAGGTGCAACGAGATGGAGCACTTGCTGAGCCTGGACTTTCATAATCTTCGCTCTGTGAATGTGAAGGATGTTTGGTCGGATGTTACGACGAAGAATCATAATGTGAATGGGAATATTCTATAAATCTCTTGATATCATCTTTCAACAGAGCAAACAAGGTGTCCTTTGACATCTACGTTTCGAGACGATTGCAACAGTGCCACACATGATCATATTTGAATATGTTTCGGGGTAGTAATTAGCTGTCGATTTTGGAGGCCTTTATCAATAATGACCAGCTATAGATTTGCTTCCCGATGGAGATTTTTGACAAATTACATGTTAATTAGCATCTACACGTTAAGCTGAGTCCAATGAGATCAAGCTCGGCCTCTTGCTACACCGAGATCATGTCCTAGACCTAGGTGTACCATGTCAAATACATGTTACCATTAGCTAGAGTGTCGTTCTTGGTGTCATTGGACTCAGCTCAACGTGTAGATGCTAAATAACATGTCATTTGTGACAAATCTTTATCGGGAAGCAAATCAATAGCTGCTCAGTATTGATTAAGGCCTCCAATTTCGACAGCTAATTACTACCATTAAACATGTTCGAATATGCTCATGTGTGGCACCGTTGCAATCGCCTGGAAGCGTAGATGCTGAAGGACACCTTGTTCGTCCTCTTACCCCACCGGAAAGATATTTATATGCTTCTGATTGACTAATGAATTGATTCAGCTATTCCCCCAGAAGTCTGGGGTCAAAAGGTCAAAAGGAGACAGCACCACGCCGGGGTGGATCCAGATCTCGGGCAACAGCGCAGGGTTGCCAGGTCCTGCAAAAAACGTGCCCCCCACATACCGTTCAAAATCCACCCAAAATGTCCTGGAAGCATCCCAAAAAAAAAGATATTATTGGCCATTTTGGCCAACGTTTTGAAAGTAATAATATTTGAGGGAATATTTTTTTGTTGTTGTTTTAGCAGCGAAATGCACCGTGTGCGTGTGTGCGTGTGTGTGTGTGTGTGTGTGTGTCTGTGTCTGTGTCTGTGTGTCTGTGCGTGCGTGTGTGTGCTTGTGTGTGTGTGTGTCTGTGCATGTGCGTGCGTGTGTGTGTGTGTATAACACGCTATTTTATGTTGAAATGCGACGTAATCCAGTGTTCACGAAACGTACACTGTCAACGTAGGTATGTTTTTGGCGACTGGGTTGGCTCTCAGATATACGTGTTTCTAACAAGATGATATCATTAAAAGTTACATAAAGTAACAGTTTAATAACACAAACGCAGGAAGCACGTGAGCTGCTAGTTTAGCGAAAGCAACCTGACGTCGTTGAAACATGCGAGCGAGCCGATCAACTCCTAATAACTATAAAACTAAAGATCAGACACAATCACTGACTGAAGATTATGCAATTAAAAAGTATATTTCTCGCTAGAAATGTTATTAGAAACACGTTTAACGGTGAATCGGTCCTAAAATATTGCATTTCCCATTCAGATAATAAAGATTAATAAAGATCATACACATTCACTGACTGAAGATTATGTAAGGAAAATGTACATTTCTCGCTAGAAATGTCATTAGAAACGCGTTTAATGGTGTATCTGTCCTGAAATATTGCATTTCCCATTCAGATAATAAAGATTAATATAAGCTACGCCGTGTTCCGGAGCCGCGGGGGATTCTGGGAATTGGGGTTCTCAGTTGACAAATGGGGCTTTTGTTAACTTGTTTTGTTGTTAGGATTAAGTGGGGTTAATGGGTTCGGGATGTTATGTGGTTGTGTGTTGTTCTATTAACATTGTCCGTGTGTTCATTATTGTCGACACCGTCACCGAGAGTGACGTGACCATCGTTTCGCGCAGCTGTTCCGTGTTGAAGTCTCGTTCAATAAAAACCAACTCTCGTTGTCGAGCGTTCAATAAAAACCAACTCTCGTTGTCGAGCGTGCCCCCCCCCCTACAAACGTGTCTCACCCCCCCTCAACAAACGTGTCCCCCCCCCCCCTTCAACTAACGTGTCGTCGTCCCCCCCCCCCCCCCACAATCGTGTGTCGTCGTCCCCCCTCAACAAACGTGTCTCCCCCCCCCCCCCCCCTCCCCGGTCAACAACAGTCTCCCCCCCCCGTGAAACCCAAACCCCGAAACCCGCCTCCACAGCGGCACACGTGGATACTGTAGGTATAACACGCTATTTTGTACGTTGAAATGCTACGTATCCAGTGTTCATGGAAACGTACACCACTGACGTTTTTTCTTGGCGACTGGGTTGTCTGTGTGCATGTATTGTAATGTTCTTCTTGTCAATCAGTGTGAGGGCGAATCATTAGGTCAGCTGGGGGAGGGCCTTGGAAGAACACGAGGGTGGGGGCCTGCACGTGAGTGAGACCGTGTTGGGGGTTGCCGGGGTAACCGGGGTTTGTTTTGGGTGGGATTTCTGCCGTTGGTTACGGGTTTCAGTGACCTGGTTTTGGTCCATTAAAAGTTCCTTCAATTACTAATGACTCGACATCGTTATGTCACCGGCGAGGTCATTACAATATGTTCAATAAAACATAATCACGGACAAAAAACGTTTTTTAGACAAATGTAATTGAGAATGCCGAATAGTTCTCTGGGAACGTAATTTTGATTAGAAAGGGTTCCCCGCACATGTAGAGGGCCTCGTTCGCTCGTTTTGGATAAATTCCAATGGGTCGTAATCTGTGGCGGAACAAACCACCTACGTGGTCGTATTTTCCGAGAGGACAGGCTGATAGTGGACATTGATTGGTTTGTAGGTGGGCGTGAGTCTGACGTCACCGTTCACCGGTATAGCCTTCATGAATGAATGAAGAAACGTGAACATAATTTCCTGCAGCTCAGTTCAGGCAGCCGCCCAGACAACGCACACTTCCCGCTTTGACCACAGCTATAGCCCTAGATAAAGAAATCAACAAAGCAACCCCCGCTCCTACAGTTACCCCGTCAGCAGCTAATTTCTCCTCTTGTGACATGTTGATATAACGTTGGACTATAAACATTACAATCAAACGTACGCTTCCCCGAGAGGTAGACTTATGCCTACATGCTGACAATAATGTGTTATCGAAATTTAACGTAGCCTATTAAGGATACGTTTCAATTAAATGTAGCCTGTAATCCAAGAGGTAGCTTAAATAAATAACAACAAAAATGTTGAGAACGAACCTATTTGCAATATGTTCAATAAGACGTAATCAGGGACAAAATAACGTTAAATGAAACGTTTCCCGAAAGGGAAATATGCCTTAATGACAATAATGTGCTATACGTTGACATTTAACATATTTGGAATACGTTTCAACCAAACATAATCCTAGAGGTAAATGAATGGCAAAAAATAGGTTGACAACGAACGTATTTGCGATATGTTCAATAACACGTATCCACAGCCAAGATACGTTTTTCAGACAAAATACGTTAAATGAAACGTTCCCTGAAAGGAAGATATGCCTTAATGACAATAATGTGCTATACGTTGACATCTAACCTATCTGGGATACGTTTCAACCAAACATAATCCTAGAGGTTAATGAATGGCAAAAAATAGGCTGAGGACGAACGTATTTGCAATACGTTCAATAAAACGTAATCGCGGACAAAATACGTTTTATGACAAACGTAATTGAGAATGCCGAATAGTTCTATGGGAACGTAATTTTGACGAGACAGGGTTGCCCTCTTAGTGGTGCTGCTCCATAGCGCTGTTAAATTCTTGTCCTTCGTGCCAATTTGAGAACCATAGACAAACAGAAAGAACAGTGCAACCCGGTGTTGATGAAGACTTGTTGTGCCAACTGCTCTCTGAAACACTCACGAACGAACAGTCACAGGCCTTTTCACTGTCATCTTCATCGTTTGTCCTGTTTTCCCAGGACTCAGCGGGACAAAGGGTGAAAAGGCGGCGTGGTCGCCTTTAAAGAAGCTCTGTCTTGTATGTGCTGATATTCTTTCACGTTTCCCACAGGGTTGTGACAGTGTGAATGGTTCGTATGACATGTTATGTGACACTAATCAAAGCTGCCAGACCCAGGCATGGAAGCAGGAACTCTCCTGTTTACACTGAAGTCACGCTTCAGCTCGGTTTAAGCCTTGCTATGCACTCTAATTATATGCAACTTTGTTTCACTTCAATTGGCTATTTAGACCAAGCTCCGGTGAATTTCAAGCAATGACGTCCGTTGTGCCGTTCTGTTTACTTTATTTTGAAGATTAAGTTATGAATATTCTATGGAAATCAGTTTGATTGCGACATTTAAATGCTAATAACTGTTATGAAGGAAATAATTATAATGGTAAGTGATCGAAAATGTGTTAATAATCAAGATACATATTTTGTTTGTATTTAGGAAAAAGATAAACAAAAATGAATAATAACAATCCCAATGTGTTATTTCATACATATTTAATATTATCCTTCACATTCTCCTTAATGTTGGGTTTATTTGCTTTTCAGTACAATTAAAATATCAGACTCAAAAAGCAAATCAAAAGCTGCAATATGACAAGCAACAATCATGTGCCAAAGGGGGTAGATCCAATTACCAGAATTGGTAGGACATCAGAGGGTTGCTTTAGGTAATGGAGGGAAGCCGAATTGACAGAAAAATAGTGTTGGCCACGGTTCTGGGCAGTAGGCTCCGCCACAGCCAAGCTAGCTCTGCCCACCTACCCACCAATCTGCTGCCTTCTCTGAATTGTAAATTTGGAAATCTGATGAATAGTAAACCTTTCTGAAGCTGGGCTGCCTTCACACAAAGAAACCATTAATTCTTAACCATTATACGTCCTATGTTTCCTTTCTTTCCTTCGTTCTTTGTCCTTATTCTTTGTTTCACTCATTCCCTCCGTCCCTCCCTCTGTGTTCTTGTGTTTCCCTCCATCGAGCACACGTGTTAGCCTTCCGCCGCGGCGCAACCTGTAATTGCACCACTTAGCTTCGCGGTGCCAAACAAAAGGGGGGAAAGGGGGTTCCAGCGCGGGCTGGCGCGACGCTCCCCCGGACTGCAGATGAAGGCAAACAGAGTGATTGGAGGAGACACTCGCGGCGTCCTGGTTGGCACACAGATCACACGCTGTTAGCGCATCACGCCTCGGAGACCATTGGATTCCTGCTTCCTTGCATTTAAAAAGGGAGGCGTCTGCATCGGAGGCATGTGGAGAGTCAGCTCACCTCGTCGACACAGACACATGCACCTACTCACACACACGCTGACACAAGCATGCATGCACACAGGCGCACACACCGCCCTTCATTCATCCCATCCAAAAGCCCGTCACAGACCGCATTACAGCAGAGATGCTTCCCATTTTAACCGCTCACTTGCGGCTCTCAAGGGCCCCGCGCGGGGGAGTGTCAGACACAGATGTGTGAAATCAGGGGCCACATCAATGATGGGTTAAGTGTTACTCGTGAAAAGCGGCCATTACAGTTCATTATTTAATAAACGACTCGTACACACTTCCGCAGAAGCGGGAATCCAACAATATGGGTCATCACCGTGGGCAACCGGTGCACCGGCAACCAAAAACAAAAAGTAGATCTCACTCCTCGCTGGGCAGGGTGGCTCGGAAGACTGCCCCGACGAGGGAATTCCCGCCTTAATGCATCACTCTGATTTTGAAGACGTAAATTCCCATGGAGTCCTTTCAAGGGAAAAACACACAAACAAAATGTGACAAGTCTCCCTGCGATCTCACTATCATGACTTTCCGGATCCTCTCTGTCTGGTTACCGCTCACAGAGCCTCTTGTTGTTGACTTTGATCCTCTCCCCCCGAGCGTCAAAGTGCAGGAGAGACGGGGATCCGGCTAAAAGCAATGCCGCGTCCGCCCCACCTTTCTTCTCCCCCCGCGCTGCATTTCCTACCTCGCAACCCTTACGGATTTGACTTTCCTTTTTTCCTCTGGAAGAGGTGTCAGGGATTTTCAGGACACTGGCCCGGGCTGGTGGTGCCCACGGGGGGGCCAGTGGAGAGCAGCGCTGGTGAACAGGGAGATACAAGGCCATCACCGTTCTTGTTGGAGATGCGGTATGATAGGCGTCAGGGCTTATACCGGGACGAGCCCTGTTCCTCGGGTGGGCTGCCACTTGGTGGGTGGGGGGGAGGAAGAGAGGGAAGGGGCGGATGAGCTGACAGTAACTAATGACCACCAGCTCCGTCCGAGGTAACTTTTACTAATTTACTAATTTCTTTGCATATGTTTTCTTTTCTTTTTTAATGTATAACAATGTTTATATGTGAAGCACTTTGAGTCTGCCTTGTGTATGAAAAGTGCTATATAAATAAAGTTGCCTTGCCTTGCCTTGCCTTGCCTAACTGAAGAATGGGGAGGTCACGTCGGTTCACGCCAAGAATGCGAGAAGGTGGAGAAGAGGCAGAGAGAAAGGAATTACGCTTCCTGCATTCTCTGGCATGCCTTGTGCACCATCCTACATTCTTACCTGCATATACATTTTCTACCGTACCACAGAAAATGTATGCCTTGCCTGGTGAAGAAAATGGTTTGTGGGTACGTGTGTGTGCGTGCGTGCGTGCGTGCGTGCGTGCGTGCGTGCGTGCGTGCGTGCGTGCGTGCGTGCGTGCGTGCGTGCGTGCGTGCGTGCGTGCGTGCGTGCGTGCGTGCGTGCGTGCGTGCGTGCGTGCGTGCGTGCGTGCGTGCGTGCGTGCGTGCGTGCGTGCGTGCGTGCGTGCGTGCGTGCGTGCGTGCGTGCGTGCGTGCGTGCGTGCGTGCGTGCGTGCGTGCGTGCGTGCGTGCGTGCGTGCGTGCGTGCGTGCGTGCGTGCGTGCGTGCGTGCGTGCGTGCGTGCGTGCGTGCGTGCGTGCGTGCGTGCGTGCGTGCATTCAGCCGGATCAGAAAGCCAACCTATGGGACAACGTGTGTTTCCATTGGTTTCCAGTGAGTGGACTCTGGGCCTTTCTAACACCCTTCTGCTCCTACTGATTATCCAGGACTAGCTAGCATGCAGCTGTCACTCAGACAATCCAACCCACCAGAGTGTATCTGGATTGTGTCCAAAACATTGGATTTTCTTTTTCTCCTTTTTTTCTTTGGTTCACTTTGAGGAAAAGCAGAAGGATAAAGATGAAAGGCGAAGGTCTGTGAAAACAGGCGATGGAGAGAGTGAACCATACTTATCCACATCTCCACTGCAGATGTCGCCCAATCGACTTAGGGCCCCGGCCGGGGCGTGGACTGCAGATTCAGGTTATTGTGGTCATTGGAGCGAAACAAAACAAGAGCATCTCGTCATGGGGGAGCGGCTCTGTGGAGTGAATTAAGCAGCTACGCTGAGTGGATGTGACAGTGCTCCCATCAGAGGGACGGACAACGGCGCAGCATCAGGCATGCATCTGATTGAATCACAAGTCATCCCCTTTGTTTAACTTCTCGGCAACGGAGGAAAAAATAGAAGCGGGATGACCAAGCCATCCGTCTTTGGTCGTCGTCTGCGGACCCTCCCCTCCCCCCTGAGGAACACATTCAGGCCATTACAGGAGTACAGTAATGGACTGGCTCCCATATCCGAGCTTCATGCAAAAGGGCACATGCCATATTATACGAGCAAATGATTGGCCTTCGAGTTGATCAGGCAAACATAGTTAATGAATTGGTGTACGGTTATTTTGGAGGCAATGCGTGTGAGCTTTATTACCTGATAGTGCACTTTGAGCCTGGGGGCAGCATCATGTTAATGCCCCCCCCTCCCCTCTAATAGTTCTGGTTCAGGAGTCTGGCTTCAGTCATAGTGCTGTCAGAGACTGGATGCATTCTTTTTTGTCAGGGTCTATACAATAATACACAGTGATCATCTGACCTATAATGCACAATAAAAAAATAAAGCATAGAGTTTCTAGTTGACTAGACTAGTTTGTCATTTTCCTCCGCCTTCATCTAAAGCGAATTACGGAGAATGCGTATCCCATTAAGGAGCAGGTAGGGGTTAGGGATCTGGCACAAGGATGGGTACAGGTTGGCTGTGCGCAGTGGGGATCGCAACCAGTACCATTCAGAACGGAGCTGAATACTCTACCCTTCCCTATCCAATTCATCATCGGTTTTCTGGTGCGTTTTCAAAACGATATGAGCGTTAACCGTGGACGCTCAGAGATCTTCGCGATGAGGTCCGGTTCCTCCCAATTATAGACAGGATGGGGTCTGACGTCTCCTCGCTACACAATAGAAGAAGTTTTAGACCTCATATCGAATCACTAGTAATAGCAGAACAGCCCCGGGTGAGACGATGATACAGAATCTTAAGGTTGGCCCCGACTGAGGATGAGAAAAAAAAAAAAAGGAGGATATCTTTGTGTGCTGCCTTTGTTGATCCCTCTTGATCACTGCAGAGCCAACCTTTTCCAGAGAAACAGAAGAGTTAACGTGTTACAAAGGCTTAAGTCTATTCAAATACTTTAATACATCCATCTTAATTAGGATCCAAACCTTTTTTTTTTCGATCAAAGCGGTTGCACACTGAGCATGTTTTCATTCAATTATCAAATAGCTTGCTGCAAATAGATCAATTTATCTAGCGCCGCGTGCAGTGCGACCTCCGCCTAGCATCCCGATACCCCCACACGCATCATTCATGCTTATGTCCCATAATGCAATCAGAAACTTAATGACGGACACGGCCCAGCGGCACACTGCTGAGCCAGGACATTTTTCTTGCTGGCACAAGTGGATACGTAAATAAGTGGGTTAGGTTAATCACGGACTAGAGACAGTTGCTGCAGCGCAGGGTTAGATTGCGTGTGTGTGTGTGTGTGTGTGCATGTGTGTGAGTATACTTGTATATGTGTGTGTGTGTTTGTGAATTGGTCTATGTGTGTGTGTTTGTGGATGCATATATCTATGTGTGTGTGCATATATCTATCTATCTATGTGTGTGTGTGTGTGTGTGTGTGTGTGTGTGTGTGTGTGTATTGCTATGTGCGCTCGTGTTGATCTGGCTCGCTGACGTCAGGCCCCGTATCGATCATGTTCACAGTTGTGAGACAAGATTAGGCGATCTGCCTGCTAGTCTGACAAAGTGTCCTTGCATGCTTAATTCCTTTTGTTCTGTCTGGTTTTTTTCCCGCCCTTTTCCTCTTCCTATTTCCTGTTTCATCGCAGGAAGGCGAACCCCAGGGGCCTATGCTTGTGCCAGCTGGTCTCTGTCGGGATATAGAAAATGAACTCACAAGGCACCTGTTCCTCTCCCATATGTCCGATGCAGCACAGACATTGGCAGTCGACGCTAAATGTGTATCTCATGATTTTCAAGGATAACATGCAAATGCACGTGTGACCGCTGTAAAACCTCTTAGATAACGTTCACACCGAATACACATATTAACACCTGCGGGGAGACACTCATACATACACACCTACAACCAGACAAACAAAAACACACACCTCTGGAGGTGAGTGTTTGGCTGCTGATTGGTGTCCTTTGTGAGCAGGTAGGGGACTGCATGGCACGGCGGCTCGCAGGGAGAAGGTAATCACAATTCCCTGCACACGGCTCCTTATTACGCGGATCGGCTGCAATGATGCGGGCCGTTCTAGCGTGAAATTGAAGAACTGACATACAATGTTTTCATCTCTTCTTTTTTGTCAGCTTTGCATAGTTCAATAACAACTTTGAGTGGCTCGTCAGAGTCAAGTGATGGCGTATGTCTTATCTACACCCCCGCCCTTGCCCCCCCCCCCCCTCCCCCCACACACATACACACACACACACTGTGTGTGCGTATGTGTACCTATTTCTAACAACTTCTTGAGCTAAGTTCCAGTAAAATACTTAAAAATCCTAAATCAAAATAAACAACTTTTGTTTGGTAAAAGAGGATTGGCCTATGGTGCTGGGCACTGGGCAGACGTTCCTTAGCCACGGTATAAAGAAGAAAACATTGTCTGTTGCGGATAGGCAATAAAGGGTTTTGGGGCGAAAGACTGTCAGCAAAAATGACTATCAGCCTGAAAGGACGCAACACAGACAACAATCCAGTAGTTCAGCCTGTCCCTGCGGTAATTCATACTGACAGCGTCTTCAAATGCCACTCCGTGTGTCTTTATCCGCAAAATAATGCATGTATCCGAACTCATGGAGGCTCCGGTAATGTAAGACGAAACAAAGAGTGCCCTAGACATGTTGGCAACAAGCTCCTGTTTGCCACTTTCATTTGGATGTTGCTCGTCCTATAAATTGGCTTTTATTGTATGATTTTGTGTCAAATTGTAGGGTTTTGGAGCTTTTGTGCAGTCCAATTAAGATCTGTACCACGCAAATCAAGGCTTCTCAAACAGTCTTCTATCAGATCCTGCGTGTGATTTATATTGCACACATGATAGAATATTTATGTACAAGCTCACATTTGTGTACAAGCTCGCACACAATGCCTTTGTGTACTGTCTTTAATGGAGAGGCTTTCTAGATGGTCCTTATTTTTTTTAATAATATATCTTTCTTTGGTTCTCTTGTCTTTGTGGGAGAAGGGTTGGGGTAGATTGGATTAAGATTGTCTAAACATGAGGAGAGATCTGGGAGATGGGATCCAAGCCAAGACCCTGCCAACATATTGCCCTCATAAATACATACATCTCTCAAATATGGCCTTTGTGTGCGCACACACACACACACACACACACACACACACACACACACACACACACACACACACACACACACACACACACACACACACACACACACACACACACACACACACACACACACATAAACACAGAGACAGAGAGATAGATAGAGAGCTTCCTCTCCTATGATATTTCCCATTTGACCAGCTCTCATAAAAAGCACTTCCCGCTTCCTCTTGTCTTCCCCTTCCTTTGTTTCCGGCTGTTCTTCAGCATCGTGGCCTAAATATTCCTGCTTCCATTAAAACACAAATCCCTAAGGGGTTGAGACAAAAAGTTTTTGATGTTCTATTGGTTTTCTACAACCCACTTTCGGTTTCAAAGGTAACTAGTGCAAAACTGAAGCACTTACATCTCCGGGAAAGGAACGTGCTGGCCCTTAGCGGAGTCCACCAGACAGGTAATTTGTCTGTTTCTTTTATGCCTTTTGTAATGCTTTTCGTGTAAAATCCACTGAGAACACTTTCCTCGAGATCTTAAAGAAGGGCAGAATGCAGTGGAAAAGAGTGTTTTCACCAAATGTTACGTGAAGTCACATTTGGTGAATTCACGTAACAAAGCACGGTAAATCACTTTACTGTGCGGGATTGTGTAGTTTCCATGAATACTTATTGTTCTCAATCAGAATCTGGATTGCGTGGTCTGGTTCTCACCAACATTTTTGCCACTGAATTAAATATGAGAAACAGTGTAACAAAGCGTGGCTAGTTATGCATGCCTTTGTGAGTGTGTGTGTGTGTGTTAAAGGCAGAGAGAGAGAGAGAGAGAGAGAGAGAGAAAAAGCGAGGAAGCGAGAGAGAGATAGCAAGATAAGGAGAGAGATAGAGAGAGAGAGCACGACAAAGAGAGAAAGAGAGGACGAGAGAAATTTTTTTTTGCGAAACTGCTGTAGTGGCACTTTATGGAGGAAATGGGGAAAGGCTCACTGGTCAGTGAGAGGGAGAGTGATTAGAGAGCGTGGATAACAATGCGTGTGAGTGTGGGGATCAACTGAGCTACAGCTTCTGTGCATGGAAATATGAAAAAAAAAAAAGCCTCAACACTGTTCTTGCTGACTGTCTTCACATCTCGTTATGTGATGTGACAGTCGAGCAGGGCCGCCAGCGCAGAGAGGAATTTTCAAATGGTCGCCCAAGGGACCAGGGATTCTCTGGGTGACATGTGGTGGTGGGGAAGGAAGAATGGAGGGATGGGATGAGAAGGAATAATGGAGGGATGGGATGAGAAGGAGGAATGGAGGGATGGGAGGAGAAGGAGGAATGGAGGGATGGGAGGAGAAGGAGGAATGGAGGGATGGGATGAGAAGGAGGAATGGAGGGATGGGAGGAGAAGGAGGAATGGAGGGATGGGATGAGAAGGAGGAATGGAGGGATGGGAGGAGAAGGAGGAATGGAGGGATGGGAGGAGAAGGAGGAATGGAGGGATGGGAGGAGAAGGAGGAATGGAGGGATGGGATGAGAAGGAGGAATGGAGGGATGGGAGGAGAAGGAGGAATGGAGAAACGAAAGGAGATGCAGAGGGCCAAAGAGGGCATTACTGTTCACATTCCCGCTCTTTCTCTCTCTCCTTCTCTCTCCCCCTCCACTCTCTCTCTCCTTCCCTCCCCTTCCCTCTCTCCCTTTCTCCATACATCTCTCCCTCCCTCCATCTCCCTCTCACTCTACATCTTCTTTTTCTTCCCTTCACCATCAGCATTTTGATTTGCTTGTTTAAATCTATCGACCTGCAGTGACTCTTATCAACAATTCAAAATGTGTCTGTTTCTTGTTACTCAAGGGGAGAAAGTATCGCTGTAGAAAATGGATACAACAATGTTATGCAGATTTGTAGAACCAGCTGATGCGTTGGACGAGTTCTCCACAGGTGTCATGCTACGTGTCCATGTTTTACCCCGTGGAGCAGGCGTCCAGGTGTTAACCCCAGCGTTCTGATGCACAGCAGGTGGGGCGCGCCTCTGAGGTGCGGATCGCAGGGACAAGAAATGCAAGACGATCATCAAAGCACTCGATGTGTTCTATGGACTCTTCAACCTGGATATACCCTATAGAAGGCAGTAGCTGTTACCCTATAGCATCGTGGACACGTTGTCATAAAGTAAAGCATGAGAGTGACTCATTTATAGACGTGCGCTGACACACACGCAGACCAAACACATACTGTATGTCCACTCACTGGTGATTCATCGCTTCCCCTATTTTTCAAATAGGAGGACTAAAATATCAACCCAGTGCAGCATTTAACTGCACTGTGGGCCATGTCTTAGTTTGGCTCACTTCCTGTCCATTTGTTGCAGTTACCTCTCCCCTCTCTCCTCCTCTACTAACCCTATGACCAGGATATCTGAAACATTCGTTTCTGTTTATTTCAGAGCGGAGGGATTGAGAGATCTAGCTACAGACAGAACCCTCCTGTATCAATGTGGGCTGTCGGAAAATAGAGCTTATTTAACACTTATTTTAACAAATACAAATAGTCTACATAGGGCATTATAATTCTGGTTAAAAGTGTGTGTATGCCCCCGCTGCGGGGGGGAACTTGAGCAGATGCCAGCTGGGCATGGATGCAGACTCCCGCTGCGGTCTCTGGCTTCCACTTTGTTCCAGAGCCGTCATGCAGCACAGCTCTGCTGGGCCCGCTCCTAAACTCCAGCCACCCAACTGGATCGCAAATGACATTAGGTATCAATCTGTCAAGCAGTATGCTGCCTTACACACACACAGCCCCCCGCTACCCACACACACACCACACACACATCCCGTTCACACCTGCTCTGCTCCTCTTCAATACCCATGACACTTCTACACACACTAGACACAAACATATGTGCTCACACACACACACACACACACACACACACACACACACACACACACACACACACACACACACACACACACACACACACACACACACACACACACACACACACACCACCAACCACACACACTTAAACTAGAAATCACACGCAAACATAAACACAATCTTGTATGCACACTAGCAACCACACACACACACACACACACACACACACACACACACACACACACACACACACACACACACACACACACACACACACACACACACACACACACACACACACACACACACACACACACACACACACACACACCCCTTCCAGCCACCAAGCTGCACACCAAACTCATCATGAAACCTGCTACAAGAGTGAGAGAGTGGCAGTAACATTGGTGTGGATGCGCATCCACCCACACAAAAGCCACTGCTGTAGCTAGAGGTTTTTGGTGTGTGTGTGTGTTTGTGTGTGTGTAATTATATTACAAGTGATTTTATTTTGAAGTAGATTCAACAGTCTATTGCTTAATAATATATACTATTACTGAACAATACAGTTAGATGCACGCTTATCAGATGGCTACATCCAGCGGCAGAGAGACAAACAGTGAGACAGACAGACAGGCAGGCAGACAGTGGGAGACTGTCCACCATTTAGCAGTTGAAGCCGACCCATCTCTGGCGTGGCTGAGCGCCGCTAATTAAAGGAGCCGGCCCCGTTGCCACCCGCCTGAAATCCGCCTCTCACTGAGTGCGGCAAGGGTCTGATCTCCGCTCTCTGGGGGGCTACGGACTGCAGAATCAGAACTGAAGAGCATGATTTATGCTAGGTCTTATGACACCCTCATACACACACCCTACATATACTTGGCCGTCTCTCTCCTCTCGGGGGGCTGTTGAGTTATTTTGATGATTGCCATTTCAATCTCCCTGAGAGAATTATCAACGCGCTGTTTTTTTTGGCATGCTTGTGTAATTGAGTGGGGGCTTTAATTTGCACTCCGTCCGGGTTGGAATTGCTGCTGTACTTGGCTCCCGACTCACGAAGGAGCGCGCTGCGATGATTGCCTGTCCGAAGAGCGATTGGCTTGTGGCTGAAGCCTCCGTCTCTTATGAAGCCTAGCTTTACAGTGCTGCTGCTGCTGCAGAAAGCTGCCGTGTTTGCACATGGTAGATGAAATGAGTCCCGCTGCCAGACGTATGACCAACGGCCACTTGTGAGGGGGGGTGTGTGTGTGGCTTGGAACTAAGTGTGTGTTTATGGTGTGTGTGTGTGTGTGTGTGTGTGTGTGTGTGTGTGTGTGTGTGTGTGTGTGTGTGTGTGTGTGTGTGTGTGTGTGTGTGTGTGTGTGTGTGTGTGTGTGTGTGTGTTTGTGTGAGAGTAAGTGAGTGAGTGGTGAGTGGTGAGTGAGTGTGGACGGATGTGCACATTGTGAGTTTAAACGTGTATAGTTGAAACAACGCACTTCTTGAAACCAATCACATGGAGAGCAGTTGTACTGTGTTTGCATGCGCATCCAAGGGAAAATGGCACAAGGTAGCGGGAGACATCCCATTTTATTGCAGCGGGAGACGTAAACAGGGGAAGTATAAGGGGTGAGGGAGGGGGAGAAAGAATGAGCAAAAGGCAGAGGCTCTTTTAGCCCTGAGATGGCTCCTTTGCAAAATATTTGTTTATTTAAGCATGAAAATGTTTTTCCGCCATGTCTTACTGTTTAGATGTTAAGGAGGCAGCGATGTGGTTTCAGTACATGCGTCAACTCGTCAGGGGGATGACTGAGCACAAGTGAGGTCGGGGGGGGGGGGGCTCTAAAAATACATTCACATAGAGCTTTTACCATCTTCATGCACGTTGAGCTATTTTGAAGTGGCTTGTAACATACATTTTCTTTCATATGGGGATTCAGGGAACACACATACTGTATAACTTATACAGCCGTTATATTCCCCAAATCCCTCACTACTTTGCAAACAAATGCCATGCGTTGCACATCGTATTTCCAACCCCCCCTAGTAGTTCCACTGCTTCGTTCCATACTTAACATTCACTTTCCAGGACTGAATTACCAATTACCTGTGCTCTTCAAACGGAGATGTAAGGTTTGAAAGAGCAGATAAAAGGCTAATTAGTGTGCTATAATTCTTCATCCACACCTTGTTAAACATTATATGAGGGGGGCGGCATGCAAAGACATATAAATAGGACCTGTGTATGGGAACGAGACCGGATCATATTACAGAGCGACTGCGTTTTAAAGCTTGGAAATGATTTGAAGCCGCAGTAGGGGAGGGGGGGAGGGGGGAGGTAATGTTCTGCTGAAATACCAACTGCTGCTGCCAGGGTAACACCTACTGGTACACGCTCCTCTGCACCCCATCCCAGACATGACATGCTCCCAGCTGCCCACAACCCTGTCCCTTTACCCTGTAGCCTTACCCCCCCACACTTGCCCCATCCCCTTAGCCATCTCTTAACTGCGTCTTCCTACTCCGTCTCCTCGTCTCCTTACTTCGTCTCCTTACTCCGTCTCCTTCCCCTGTCTCCTTACCCCGTCTCCATCCCCCGCTCCTTCCTTCGTCTCCTTACCCCGTCTCCTTACTCCGTCCCCTTACTCCGTCTCTTCACCCCCCCCATCTCCTTACCCCCCGTCTCTTACTCCGTCTCCCTACTCCGTCTCCTCGTCTCCTTACTTCGTCTCCTTACTCCGTCTCCTTCCCCTGTCTCCTTACCCCGTCTCCATCCCCCGCTCCTTCCTTCGTCTCCTTACCCCGTCTCCTTACTCCGTCCCCTTACTCCGTCTCTTCACCCCCCCGTCTCCTTACCCCCCGTCTCTTACTCCGTCTCCTTACTCCGTCTCCTTACCCTCTGTCTCCTTACCCTCAGTCTCCTTAGTCCATCTCCTTACTCCATCTCCTTACTGCCCGTCTCCTCATTTTAATTCCCTCTACGCGTGCATCAGTCAAGCTGCTCCAAATTGCTTCCAATTGGTTCAGAATGCAGACGCACCGCTTTTTAACTACCCCTTGCCGTTGGCCCCACATTACCCCCGTTCTGGCATCCCTCCATCGGTGCCCTGTAAAACACTGAACAGACTACAAGATCCTCTTGATTACATAAAAGGAACTGCGTGACCTTGCCCCCAGTTACACCTCTGATCTCCTCCTTACTCATTCCACTTCTCCATCACGCTCTGCCTTTTATCACTGCCTCTCTCCAGCCACAGAGCTTAAGGTGACCGCGCCTTTGTTGTTTTACCCCAATCCTCCCCAACCTCCTTTTCCTGGGCGTTTGAACTGTTTTAGGCGACGTCTAAAATCTTCTAAAAATCTTTATTTTGTTTGTATTTCAGTCTTTCATTGTGCTGTGTTTTATATTGTTACTTGTTTTAATGTCATTGACTTTGCTACTGTGTTTTTAAAAGTAATGATATGTAAATAAATCTTTATTTACTTACTTACGAACTTTATTATGTATTATTATCACGGCATATGTTGATAAGGCTGTGGGCTGAATATTGCAGCATAATTAGAGTGTCACCTCTAACCGGAATCTAACCGTGATGCACACCACTCCATTGATTATGCCGACGTGCCGACACAATATGAATATCAATGCAAACAAATATATACATGCGGTTGTCAAATATCCAGACAAGACAATGGTACGGATGATAAAGTATAAATTATGAATGCATATGCAATACATAAATAAAAAACATATTCATGCTCTTTGGACAAGATAGTTTAGGAGGGCCTATGCAGGTCAGGCTCTTGGAGCATCCTGTAGCCTCCAGACAGCCCATTAGGGAGAGATACATGGTTCAGTACCACACCATTATGCACGTAACCCTACCCTGCGAGTTGAGTCCCGGCACCTGCAGAGACCCTTAAAGCTAATTCGAGGCAACCCCTTGGAGCCACACATTAGCTCTACATAAATGAAATGAAAACTTCAATTAACATTAACCAAGTGGTAAAATAGAACAATACTAACAAGTGCACCTCTGGGTGCCGTTTAAATACGGGCCTCATTAGCCAGATAGACATGATTAGAATAAGATAATAAGTACACCTCCCCCCAAACATGAAGCTGAACGAGGTGGAGACTAAAATATGGTTTTGATTTTGCGCTCATTAACCAGACCAGAAGTCTAATTTATTTCATCTTAATAAAGGGGAAGCTATAAGAAAAACCCAACCTGGCAAGTCAGGAACGAAGCTTGAGGAAAACAAAAAATCATTCCAAGTCATGGCATTAAAATGTTGCCATCGAGTGTGTGTCGTTAAACACGTCTAAAACATGTATTTTCAAATGTCATCTGATATATGCGGCGCCTTGGCCTTCTGCTTCCTAACCTGGTTAGACTCCACCCCTTCCCCTCCTCTTCCCTACCTAACCCCCCTGTTGCTTGTTCCTCATGCTCACTTTCACATGATAACACGACTTATTCTGCTTCATTCAATTCTAATCAACTCTGCGCCTCCGTTTCCACCGGCAGGTTGCTGTGTTCTAAATAGCCCCATTGATTTTTCTCTCCAGGTGGGACTCGAACTACAAAGGCGGTCTCCCGTCTCATCCTGCCGACCAAAAGGAGTGTGTTGGGAGGGGGTTTGCAGAAAAACACAGCAAAGGTACCCCCCCCCCCCCCCCCACACATGCTTGGTAACAACCCTAGCATTGTGGCTTCCAACAAGTGATCAGACATCAGAGCCGTGCTGTGTCATTGTGAAGGCTAAGAGCAGGGCAGCCATCACTGGCTCTCCACTGTAGGTGTCTGACAGCAGCTCATTCTACAGCCCCTGTCTTGTTGTCTTCCATCTGGATTCCGATCGATACACCCCCCCCCCCCCCCCCCCCACTCTCCCCCCTACGTCTCAGTGTTGCTCATAGAAACTGGCCCAGGAGACGTCCTTCAAAAGCATACTTTGAAATGCATTTTTTCAAATATTTTTTTATGAAACTGCAAAATGTATAAATAGATTAGGGACGCTTCTGTAGGTTGACTGTGTATTAGGTGGTAGGTTCTTTCTGCTCCGTAAGCACAAATGCGGCCCGCTGGATTTACAGTGACCGCTGTGCATTTAATGGCTTTCGCCAGGCTTGTTGTAAAAGCATCCATAGGGGAAGCCATGAATCTTCTGTTTACACATCCTGTGCCGTGATGTGCCTGAATCATGTCCATTTCCCTGGTGACTCAAGCGCCTTGCCATATAGTGTGTGACACTGTTGGATTCCCATGCAAGGCTGTACACGGCAGATGTAGGGTTAATGGGACGCCACCATTAGCCCTTCACTTCCCGTGCATAACCCACCCCTGCTATGATTACACTCAACGCTGATTTTCATGTAGTGGTGACGTGGATTGATAGTGCATTATTTATTCTCTCTCTGGTAGATTCCTTTAAATAAGGAACATCAAACTCGTGGTTGTAACCTTGGCGCCGCATCCGAGCAGCATTTTAAAACATTGTCACTCTGCATCAGGAAATAGAGGAGGGAGCGTGGGCACGTGAAATTGCTTTACTTTATAAGTCTGGCTGATCGACACTGCATGTAAGGTCTGTGAGCCCCCTCCCCCCCATGCTATAGCAGCATCAATAACCCTTGCCAGTAAACAGCACTGCAGTGCTGGGGCCACCACATCAAATGCTGTTTCATGTTTTGAATATGAAACTTTATAGCTTGCGTTTGTGCGCATCCGTGTGCATGATGCGCAGTGCGGAGGCCCTTGGAGATTAAAGCGATGTTGTGTGTGTGTGTGTGTGTGTGTGTGTGTGTGTGTGTGTGTGTGTGTGTGTGTGTGTGTGTGTGTGTGTGTGTGTGTGTGTGTGTGTGTGGCACTTACTCTTTACTCACAACTTTACAGTTTTACTCAACAGCTTTTTATGTGCTGTAGCCACCCACTGCCTTGATAGATGTAACGGCAATATAGTGCCTTGCTCAAAAACCCTTCTCAACATGTCAATCATTATCTGTATTCCCTTACAGTTAAGGTTGGAAGGTGTTGTAAATGGATAGAAGTGCTTTGTAATGGTAATCTATTATCATTCTCCATGAAGCAAACTGTGCCATCAATTTCCATGTCCATTACTGTTTGCTAGCATCACCTAGCATCATAGCATTAGCTCATGTCTAAACCACTGCTCTTCATTGCCGTGGGGGGAGACATAGCGGAGACAGGGCCAGAGAATACAATATTAATATTTCATGGTACTCGGATACCCGTAAGACACATTGATGCAGACATTCCGTCAATAACTGGCTGAAAGATTGATGGAATGACTCGTCCCCAGGCAGAGTATGGGCAAGGAGGTGGGCGTGTTGTTGATACAAGGTCCTATTTTGAGAGGAATTCTACTCCTCATCATCAATGTGATGCTGTGGTATCTGCCTGGTGCCTGGAAATGCAGTCCAGTACATTTCTCCAATGCAATTTTAAAATTATTCGTTAAATTAGGATTTTCCTCTGCGCCTCTGAGTAAACATGTTGATCTGATAAATGCACCCTTTAAATCAGTTCAAATATGTATTAATGATTAATGATTCCTTTCCCGTTGAGATTCCGTTAGTATTTAAATTCAGAGTGAAAGAATTTATTTTTTTTATGTCTGTACCCATTTACTTGTATAACTTTTTCAACACTTTACAAACTATGCAGTTGTTTCAGAAATGTACTTATAATCTAACTAATTTAGTGTACAAGCAATATTATTTATATTTATTGTGTCATCTTTTGGCTGTACATCTTTTTTTTTTGGCTGCTTACTCTGTACTGAAATTGTATTCCAACCCTGTGAAAGACATTTCAATGGCTGTATTTCAATGCCGCAAAACCCAATAATGCTTAAAAATTACAATTATATCACATCCAATGTAAGCGATAGAGAGTTTAAACATTAAAATGTTACCAGCCAAATCTTTGTATGGTGACAATCGCAGCTCAATCATATAAACTGAAAATATGCAGATATTAACATAATCATGTCTTCTGCAAACCAGTTGAATCTATGCCAGTACTATGACACATCTCATTAAACTAGATGCGCTCATGGTATTAAAATCTAATCAGCTATGACCAATTTTTCGGCTTTTATCTATTACACACACCATTAAGTTGTAACATTAATTTATTTATAACAAATACATGAATTTAAAAGGTACTGTGTAAGACCTACTGTGGAAGAGATTTTCCTCCTCATGGCCCCTTTGGCCGCAAGTGATCCGCACCACCAACCCTTTGTTGTTGGAGTCCTTGATTGGGTTGGGGTCGGAGGCAGTCGCTCAATTTCTCGGCTGCTATCTACAAAATAATGCAATTTGGCTAATGCTAGCTCTTCTTTAGGGCACTCGGATAGCGCTTAAAGATCCCTTTCCTTCATGTTTCCTAGAAAAACCGTCTTGGTTTAAATATTATAGCAATCAACTCACAGGCTGTTCTACACAACAGAGGGAGTCCGGGAAAGGTCACATATTTTAAGTTCACCTCCAACCTATTCATATATTGGCAATTTAAAGTGATTCATGCATGTCCAATCCTACATGTGTTCCCTTTATATATTCACAAGGAATACTACACATTTTTTGTTTTTTTACAGAGAAACTACAGACAAGCCAAGAATAGCAGAGCAACAGTCAGAATATGAGTTGTGACAATGACAGATCTGAACCTGTGGAATAGCATCCAATGGATCTGACACGGGACCATCTTGCCGGATATGTCAAACTACTCTTGAATTAGATCTTTTTTTGTGCTTTGGTCGCTCGAGGGAACCCAACACTGCCGGAAGCTGCGCGTGTGTGTTGGTTTGAAGTAATGTGCTTTACCCTGACAGTGAAGATAAAGGGTTGGAGCGCGGGGCAAGGCGGGGAAGGAAATGAAAATGAAAAAAAAATGAAAAATGATATAAAAAATAACAGAAACTCCAAAGTCTCCAGAGAGCTTTCAGTAGATTTGGAAGTTTTGCTTTGAGGTTGAATACCAATTTCAAAAGTCTAGTCCATTCATTTATTCCATAAACCGGACAAATTCTGGAATTAATTGGGTGAACCAAGCGTTGCCAACAAGATTGAGAAATGTCTGACCTTCTCACGCACGTCATAAACACTCTGGCAATTCAGATAGGCTCGGCGTGAAATAACACGGCTGCACGCTAAATTCTTTTCCACTGGCATCACTGACTTTTTAGAGGTCGGACATTAGGTCTCAAGGCTGGGGGTATTCTAACAGTGTTGTACGACTCAAAAAAAGAACCGCCAACATGTTGTATTACCATAATGGAAACATGCACATATGGGGAACGGTGCCCTGTAGTAGCATCAAACAACAACCATTATTTCCCCCTATAGGAAAGGCGGCCTTTCTGTAGATTAAAAAAGCCCCCTCTGTATGTCAGCGCTGGGAAAAGGACTACGAGAGGCGGGGTGCTGTGCTCTGGATGGCCCAGCCTTTTACAATGTGCTGACGCCTCTGTTCATTCAGCACAAAAAGGGAAAGGTGTGTGTGTGTGTATGTGAATGTGTGTGTGTGTTGCAATGTAAGGTGTATGGGGCGGGGGAGCACTGTGGAGTAGCATGTGATGAGATAGAACCACTGCTGCCTCTGACTCCATTTTTTTAATGACCCCTGCATATCCACCATCCCCCTCCCTCTTGCTCTTAATCATTTTAGTTAATTTGAGTCATTAGAAGCCTCGGTGGAAATGAGGCGTAGGCGTGGAGGTGGGGGGGATGGTGGGGTTGTGGTGGGGTTGGGGAGCGGGTGGAGTCATGTCATATGGGTGCTGTAATGGCAGTGGGGTGCACAGGAGGAGAGCGGGGTGCCCCTGCCGCAGTCAGGCTGTAGGTGTGGGGCTTGGGGCCAGATTTGTCTCCCATGCTGTTACTGCGTTCTAGCACTGCAGCAGAAGAGCAACAGGGTGTAGCCTCCCCCATGCAACTCTGTATGTGATCACGGGTGTGTGTTCGCGCAAGTGTCCATGTTTGCGTGAATGTGTGTGTGTGTGTGTGTGTGTGTGTGTGTGTGTGTGTGTGTGTGTGTGTTCAAGCAAGTGTCCATTTTTGTGTGCATGTGTGTGTTCATATTCGTGTGTGTGCATGTTTGTTTGTTTGTTTTTGTCTTATGTGTGTACGAAATGTGTGTGCATGCATGTACCTCGAAAGTGTCTGCATTGTGCCCCATGAATATGCATGTATTTGTGTTGCATGCGTGAAGAAGAGAAGGGAAGAGATAGTAAAAAGAGAAAAGCCGTGCAATAGAACGAAGTCACAGATTGTCAGTGGTGCGGCAACATGGACGGCCGATATCGGGATAATAAGCATGCTGCAATGGGAGAGAAATCTGGAGGGAAAAAAAAATGGACGCCACTTGACTGGGGTCTGTGTGTACGTGCGTGTCACTGTGTTTCTTCTAAATCCTATCATGTTTATTTTTAACAACGTCCGGGATGGGGCACTGTGCAAATCCTAAGTGTATCTTTGCACTGATGCACAGATCCAAGCCACCAAGATCAGAACAGAGCAGCAGTCCCTGGTTGACTATCCTTCCAGGGAATAGAGTGTGGATCGTCTTGTGTGCCGAGTCGATGGCACTGGCCCTGCTCAGGGGGACCTCCAGAATACACTTCCCCGCTCTTGAATAATAACTGACATGTGCCACCCCTGCTCTACTCAAACGAGAGGAATTCCAATTCCTGACACACAGAGAGTACAAGCGACTCAAGAAGGAGACCCTCTCTATCAGGCCGCTGTCCAATAGTGGTTTAGTGTGGTTTAAATTAAGATGTTGGGGGAGTGTGTGCGTGAGTGTGTGAGTGTGTGAGTGTGCAGTCAATTGAATGGGACGCTTGACACACTGGGCGGCATGATTCTCGATGACATCACAGAGGCGCAATTAAAGTTTTGTCCGGCGAATATTGATGTCCGCTTCGATGACCCCCACTTCACCCACACAACTACACGACCACACACCACCCTATTGCTCTTTTCCACATGGCTTATGAATATTAATGTGGAGGAAAGGGATTGGCAAAGAGCAGGGGAGAGGGAGGGGTTAGGAGCTGAAGGCAGAAGAAGGCTGATTAACCTGATGTGGTTAGCCACCAGTCCCCATTCTCCTCCTGCTCCCATTATGCCCAATCAGCCAAAGGATTTTGTGTGTGTGTGTGTGTGTGTGTGTGTGTGTGTGTGTGTGTGTGTGTGTGTGTGTGTGTGTGTGTGTGTGTGTGTGTGTGTGTGTGTGTGTGTGTGTGAGATCTGGCCCTCGGCCTCTGCTCCCTATTAGGCCATGTTTCTAATTTGACCTAAAACAGTGTGACCAAATTTAATGTGAAGACTCCAGTCCTTTAAACAGCAGTAATTGAGGGTACAAGAAATAGCTCCTCTTAAGACATTATGAACTCAATATTTATATCCTGATACTGACGTTAAGACTTCTTATTTTGTTGTTTGCACAAGGTTATACTAAATTGCTGGGAGAATAGAAGGGGAACTGTTGTGCATTTTTATAGAGTCTCATAGTTATAGAATCATCAGAAGCTTTCCATGCAATAATCTAATGTCAATGTTTACTCTGTGGACTTCATCAGCTGGTCAACATTGCAGTCTGAAGGGTTCAGCATTTTAATATGGAAAAACTGAAATCATCTGAATTAGGTGTCCTCGGTGGGATATTGAGTTTGCATGACTAATGAGGGCAGTGGTTTCATGGTCATTCTGTTACAATTTTGCTAGAACATCCGGGAATGCATTTTTTAATGAATGAATCAACCAACCAATGCTGTACAATGTACAATTCAATGTTCATGAATCACTCAAAATAGTCATTCTCTTTGAACCATAGGCCTATTATGGTAATTTCTACAAAGTCAGAAGTACTTAATGCCTTATTATGAAAAAAAATAGGATCTAATATAGGCTCGAAGCACATTCAACGAAAAAAATAAAAAGGAAAAAAATAGGTGTAAACAAGTGCGGGTAATTGTAAGATAAATTCATTCAGATCAATGCCGCCACCTACTGTAATTTAAAGTACTGCAAACTTCTGAAAAGATCGAGAGTGTAACTTGCAGGCAACAAGCTCATTAGACATACGCATAAATTAATAATAAAAAGCTCTGTTGACGAACATATTTTTGTATAATACAATGAAGCTAATTTTCATAAATAAAGAGTAAGCTTTGTAATTCATCCTAAAACTTACTAGTCTGAAATGATGCATACAGATTTGTGAAGGCGAAAAAAATAGGGTTGGATAATTGAGGGTTATGAGTGATCCAACCAGAAGGGTACCACAAGGACAAAGTACTTCAAATTGACATTGACGTGCTATTCTTATCTGTCCTGCTTATAGGTGATTTACCCCCACGCCAAAACCATGGAGGATGTTTCGAAGGCATGAAGGAGAATCATTATCCTTTCCAATCAATCTCATTAATATGGAGGGCACAGGATCAGGCCCATCTGATTAAGGCAGGGGTCAAGCCCCTCACACACGCACACTCTTGACCTCTACTGCTCCCCAATGTTATATTCACCAGGTACACACACACAAACACACAAAACCCCCATACACACACTTGACAGAACACACACTGCAAAGTTTATGATGAAATAAACAAAAAAGGGAATGTGAAACTATTATTGATCAGACAGCCTCACCAAAAATAAAAATGTCATGTGCATGAACCTTAACACTCTTTCATTGGTAGACAAACTCATGATAGCAAAAGTTGGGGATATATATATATATATATATATATATATATATATATATACTGTATATATATATTTAGATTTGAGATATTTTGTATGAGCGTTTGCATCAGCAAACTGACTGAACCGGATTTATAAGTTGAAGAGGCACATACAACAAATTGTTTTATTTGAGAAATATGAATACATATATTTAATGCATCAGACAAATGTGATCGTCGTACCTTGACAATTATATAATTAGTCATTCGTTATTTTCTTTGTATTAACTTCAAAGCGATACAATGCACGTTACTTTACCGCCTCCTAAAGGCTGGTCTGAATATTGCCTTATTTTACGTCATAAAGTCAGAAAATGTTTTACGACATATGCGGGGATATAACGGCAGCATTTTATTTTATGGCAATCGAAGGCCCTTCGTACAGATTTTAGCCATCGTTTGTTTACACAAGATACATCATTGCTTTGGGGCTGTATTGCTGCTAGCACAATGGGAATTGAAGAAGAAGCCGATCGCACTCTGTTTATTCGAAATTTGGACCAAAGAGTGTCCGAGGAAATATTGTTTGAATTGTTTGTACAGGTAACGTGACGTTAGCTTGGTGCGGCTAACTAGCATAAGGCTTCTTGTTCAGAGTTGATTTTCTATAGTTCAACATGATTCCATAAAACTTAAACGTGTATATTTTTATAGTTTAATATGAATCTATAATACATTATATTCTGTAACGTTAGTGTCCTAATTGGAGGCTAATACTTTGACGTTTATCTTTTTTTTTTTTTCTACATAATACTTCGTTTTATCTCAGTATTATGGCTGTGCAAGACCTAAGTTGCATGGAGTACAAACAACGTTAACAGTTACTTACGGTTAATAATATCTAGGTTCCTGAGTGTGGTGTACTGGGGAAATGGGTACCTCTTGTGTTCTGAGCCTGTCCGCTGTTCGCAGGCTGGACCTCTCTGCAAAACCAAGATTCCCAAAGACAATGAAGGAAAACAGAAGACGTTCGGCTTCGCTGTGTACCGACATGAAGTGTCGGTGCCTTACGCCATGCAGCTGCTGGATGGGACGACGCTGTTCGGCAAGACGATCGGTGTTCAGTTTAGATCAGGTGAGTGTCTAACAAGTGAATCGTTCAGGATGGCTGGTCGAAAACTTTGTCTAATACGATTATTATGGTAGATGTATACAACAATAATTATTCTAAATGATTGAAGCAGACCAGGGTTGCACTTAATCACGTACCCATGTTTTGACTTTGTGAATTCACAATCAGTGCTTTAAATAAAATGCATTTTAACATTTGGTGTGAGCTTAGGTCTAAAATCTAATGATATAGCCTGACTTCTACTATCACCCAGGGAAATACTCACACACTGTCCAATCAACACTCGCTCACCAAACAAAGTAATTGAAGATACAGCTCCATGGCAAGGCCATATGAAAAATGCCGTTTACATATCTTCAAGACTAGAGTATAGAGTTGACCATAAAACGTTTGCCTGTCCATCTCTGCTGTCGCAGTGTTGTGCCTTGAGAATTATTCTGGTAGTGAGAGCGGGAGGCTGAAGATGAAAGCGTGTGGGAGTCGGCAACCCTGCAAAGCCTTTTTTATTTATTTTTTAGCTGTAGCAAAGCATTTAACAATGTGGTGTTTTAGGAAGCTCACGTTTTTTATTTGGGCTGAAATGCCCCTTTCAGATTGCATTCATGAGCGGCGTTATGTCTTCATCAATTGAACGTAATGCTCATCCCCTCTCATCCCTCTGTCTGATGTACCACAGGAAGCAGCCACAGCAACAGCCCCGGGAAGCAGCAAAACACGAGCCCTGGCAACACTCCCAACCCCCATGGCCGAATGTAAGTTGGTTACATGGATGACCCATACATTTTTTTTTTTTTGTCCAAAATCCAAATCCATAATGGTTTAAACAGCAATGACTATTTACATTTATTTTTTAATATAGCTACATATATTTAACAGTTTGGTGAAGCGGCACAAAAAATACGTAAAATACATTTATTCTACCATAACGTTATGCACAAAATATGTAAGATGTTTGGGGAATATTTAACGGTTTGGTTGTTGTTGATCTTCACAGAACTCCGGTCCAGTGGAATTCCCCTCCTTACTCCCCTTCTCCTCAAAATCAAAGGACATATTCTTCTCCAGACAGCCTGCAGAAGCATGTTGTGGTACGTTTCTATTCCTTCCTCGTCCCGTGTGGCATGGTCCAGAGTAACCTAATGATCCCTTCTTGATACATGATTTTTGACCAATTTTGGACATGCAGCTCATCTTCTATATCGTAACTATTAGATGATTTTTAAAAGCATATTGATGCCCTTGTTTAAAATAGGTCTGTACACATGCACCTTGTTACATTTTGTTCATTTTATTCTGGTTGCCCCCTCAGATGAACAACATGATGTTGCAGCTGCACATGCAGCAGCTTCAGCAGTTGAATGGGGGGGGCTTAGCCGGCGCTGCACCGAGGAACCAGCCTAGCGCCGGGGCCCCTGGTGGCATCGGCGGCGGCTCTTGGCAACAGGACAACCCTTCAAATTGGCAGCGACAGTCGTCCCAGCAGCAGTACAACAACAACAGCGGCGGTGGCGCTAACGACAGCAGCAGTACCCACCACAGCCGGAGTCAGCGCTACACAGAGGAGTCCAGCCGTCACCAGCAGAACACTCACAATAGGGACAACCATCACCACAACGACCGGCGGACTGGGCGTCACCATGACAACAGCGGAGGCCGTCCCTACGACACCCACCGGGGTGGACAACGTGGAAATCAGGAGGGTAGACATAGACGCTACTGAGAGGCTTCTTTTGTATTGGAAGGGGGAAAAAAAGATTGTCTGTTTCATTTTTAATTGGGACTTCTTGAAAAGGGAGATCCTGAGTTTTATTTGGACAAGATATGTGTATACTCAGGTTGTTTGTATATTTTGATACTAGTTTGAGAATTGAAGTGTTTACTTTTAAGGTGATTTTAAATTCATACAATTGTTAACGTATTCCATGTGATTTCCTAATCCTTGGAGTGGATGTGTTGGGGGGGGGGGGGGGGGGAAACATTGATGGGGAAAACAAGGCTATATACCCCAAGCCCTAAAAAAGAACAAAAAAACATGCTGTTGGTATAGATTTTTTTTTTATACTGTTCAAATGTATTTTAATCATTTTGATAATGACATTGGATTTTTTTTTATGGACATTATGAAAAGGGCATCTTAAAATTGTGGGTGTTGTCTTTACAATACTTCAGGTATTCCAGCAGAATCAACCAGCAGCACTTCCCTGACATTTGCTTAAATCTTGGTTTCATTTTTTCTTTCTATGTTAATCGACTATTTGATTTTTTTTATATAATCCGACTCCTGATATTGCAACATGTTTTATAAACACTTCCTGTATATTACAAAGTTAATTTCACTACAACCGTGTCTTGTTTTTGTGTACGTGACTTGTGGCAGCTTTACAGTACACAGAATGCCTTCTAGCTTAGCTATTAATTTAGTGTTATTTACAGGTCGGTCAGATTACTTGTGTTGGATCAAGTGGAGTGCTGGCTATTGTACGGCACTCCATGCAGTTGTTTCAAAACAACACAGCCTTCTCTATAAATGTCACATGTGAAACTAATACGTTTTCTCAGATGTTATGAGTTAATCTATAGGTGGCGCCACACATACCCCTGAATTAAATCAAATAGCATGTTTCTATTTTACCATATTTGCCACTTAGTATAAAAGTGATGCAGCGTGCTAAAGCTCGACCCATATTCTATAACAAAAATTAAAGTTTTGCAGTAGGCCTAACAAGTCTTAATAGTATTTTTTTTTAAATGTATATGAGTTATCATTTCATCACGATTTGGACGGCACACATTCTCGCCTATAATTAAAAAGCATTGTTCTGTCCCATAATTGGTTCAACTTCTGATGTTAAAAATATGCTACTCTAAGCTGCTGATCATGGTGCGGCCTCTGCCCCTGGCTTGCTTCACCACGGGCCAATCAAATCCCTTAATGTCCACGTTGAGGTCATAATCTACCCTTCCGAAAGTGCTTACGGCCCACCAACAGCAGCTCCCGCGGTGCAGCAACAAGCGTGTCCCTTATAAAGCTCCGAGGATCCAAATGTGGAGGTCCATTGGCACCCCCCCTCCCCTCACAACCCGTATATCTTCTCTTGTAATCTGCCCCGTGTCGGATTGCAACCGCGATGCTCCCGGAGTCGCGTCCTAATGAAGGGTATCCCCTATTCCGCGACACCGGGCCCGCGGTACTCGGAAGGCCCTTATTGCCTGCTGCTGCTGATGCGCAGCATAACTGGTTTAATTGAGTGATCTCTCCTGGCGTCTCCCGCAACAGAGCCTCCGGATTAGGGTTCAGGAGCTGCTGCTGTGTGGACTTTTATAGACTCAGTAACGTGTCTGTATAGAGGAGGTTCCAGTACCATAGACGCCAACACCCCTGACCCCCCTCCCTTGTCCCAGCATTGCGCCGAGCCCGCGGGATGGTAGTCAGAGCGCGCGCCACCATCTTTTGGACCCTTAAGCTTAGGTTGCTGGGTTCATGTGGTGCCGTCAGGTCATCCCAATCACCTCCGACCACCCCATCCCGCGAAATGAGCTACATAGGAGGGGAGTATCCTGAACGGTTCATCAGTTCTCATCTTCTATCATCACCCCCGTCAAGATAACCTGAGCGTCTTGCAAAGCTGATGTATTTCTTCCACCTTCATTATTTTCCCCCCACCCTGACACGGAGGGGTTAATTGCGTGGATACATTTAGGAATGCAACAAGTTATATAATGGTAGCCTAGCGAACGAAAGAGGTTTTCAATACGGCTCAGTGGTGTTTTATATTCAAGTTCCATGTAACAATCGGTCCTCAATCAATCTTACGTATAGACTTCTTGGAGAGGATTCTGGAAACGATTGTTACGACCAGGAGAAGCCCAAAAGGCTGAACGCAGGATGCAGGAGGAGTCCTTCTGGTTGTCTCTGGTTTGAGTTGAGACGGGAGCGCGTGTTCAGGGGCCCATCCAGGTCCGTCAGTCAGGCTCCAGGCACAGACACACACATGGGGGCATGTGGACACATTAGCCATGTCCTGCCTGTAATGATGCCATGCAAGCAAAACAGCCACTGCCTTGCCTTCATCTTAGGCTCAAAGTCATTCAACACACACACACACACACACACACACACACACACACACACACACACACACACACACACACACACACACACACACACACACACACACACACACACACACACACACACACACACACAATAATAATAATAATAATAATAATAATAATAATAATAATAATAATTATCAATAATGGTCGTGTTGTTTGTATTGCAATGAGATGATTTTTTTCAAAATGTGAAGCGTTTGGTATACAACGAAGGACAAACCAGTTAGGGACTTAAAAAATAGGACCGTTGATTAGCATATAGGCCTGAATGTGAGGTTGTATTTGAAAGGTTAAAACAACTAGGCCTATAGATCTTATTTGAGCAGCACAGCACAGATTTTCTCAATAGTTTTCTGTTCATGTTTGTTTTAAGCGGGCCTACAAGCTATAGGCCTGTGCCACAAGCACATGCTGCTGGAGGCCTGCTCTTTTTATGTGGGCCTACTTTTTTAGATTTCTGCGATGAATTATCCTCTATTTCTGCTGAAAGCAAATATACAGCAATAAAGAAATATGTAAACTCCATTGAAAGCCTTTTCTTCTGCATACAGCTTATTTTTAAACTATATATTAGCCCAGCCTTTTGCTTAATAAATAATAAATAGGCAATTTCACACTCTTTACAATGGCATAAAAAAAAAATGAAAAGGGGAAAACGGATTTAAATCATCGTAGGCCTATACTTCTATCAAGTTATTATTATTAAGCAGCCTGTCTAAAATACACCATACCGGGCCTGTGTACATTTACAAGTTTATTTTCAACTTTGAGAAATATTACAGAGAGGAATGCAACCACAATTTAATACTAATAATACATGATTCTTATTAAAATAATAAATAAGTTATAATTATAAATAATAATGATTATTTAATAGTAATATTTATGTAAGTCATTCATATAAAATTACAAAAGAGCATCCGGTTTGACAAAAAAGGCTGTATCATCGTGTTTTATTTTCAATAATCAGCATTATCCTTTTGATGGTTTAACCCTGAGAATTACTCCCACAGATCAACGAATAATGTCTGCAATAGCCGTATGTTCTGTAGGCAAACCTTGACTCAATTAATTTCAAACCTTGTTGTTCACTTTAATTACAAGAGCAATACTTTTCAGGCTAGTCAAAAGTTGGAGATAAATAGACTAAAGGCAACATACCTGGCCTAATCCATGATCTTGTCAGAATTAATAATTTTTCATTATTATTATTATAGGCCGAATACGATTCAAATGAACAATCCGTGCAACCAAATTGTCCCAACACCTTCTAATTCCTACGATAGTGGCCGTCTACGCTGAGCGTTGTAACAAATGTGGAAGGAGAGGAAGAAAAGAAAAAGTGAGAGAGAGAGAGCGAGCAAGAGCGAGAGAGAGAGCGAGAGAGCGAGAGAGAGAGAGAGAGAGAGAGAGAGAGAGAGAGAGAGAGAGAGAGAGAGAGAGAGAGAGAGAGAGAGAGAGAGAGAGAGAGAGAGAGAGAGAGAGAGCGAGCGCGAGAGAGGGGGGGGGGGGGCGGTGGGGGGAGACAGAGAGAGCGAGAGGGAGGGAAAGATAGATAGATAGATATGGACAGTGATTGAGAGAGAAAGAGCGTATGATTGACAATCTGGCCTGTCCAGGGATGGACCAGTAAAGAAGTGTACTGGGATGGTTTATATAGCGGTGGGTGTGAGCACGTTGTACTCACTTCACACCGCGGCGCTCTGCTCAGCCTGACGCTCTCCACTCCACTGCGATAGAGCAGGAGGCATTAGCTTTACCACAAGATCTGCTTACAAATACACACATCAAAAATCGTGATTTTAGTGTAACGAATCCCGTTGTAGCCCTTCGTCTATCACGTTTCAACCATTTTAGGTTGAACAAATCTGTTGTTGTTGAACAGTGGTTGATCAGCAGCGGGAAGCCATGCACTGCCAAGCCGAGTTAAGGCTCGCCTCCCTCGGGCAGCTGAAGGCGGCGAGGAGGCGCTACAAAACTTTCATGATCGACGAGATACTCTCCAAGGAAACGTGTGATTATTTTGAGAAACTTTCTCTATACTCGGCCTGTCCGTCGCTGATCGTTCGACCGAAGCCTCTCCACTCGTGTTCGGGTAAGCTCGTTTACGTTCCTTGACTGATCATCGAGAGGAGCCCCTTAAGTGATATTTGAAAGGGTTCTTTCACTGGGCTATGCGGGACACTTGATCATTTGGTGATAATGGTTTAGGACTGTATGTGAAAAAAGGTAATATATAGTATAATAGGAAAATAGGTAGGGGGGCCAATTGGCCAACATTCACGTTCAACATTCCCCATGACATAATTGGCACAAAACAGATAGGCTAGTTTGAAAAGCGTAGTGATGTATAAAGTAAATGACAATCATCGATGTCAATACTTAAGTTTATATACATTTATTAAATTTTATCGCAAAAATACTGATATTTTTGGGACTTACAAACCCGTAAGGATTTAACTCAGTGAAGTAAATTGTGCTTGCATACATTTTTCCTTAACTGACATAAAACCCTCACCCTATTCCATAGCTGTAGCTGGTTTTATTTGACTAATTGGCCTAGTTTGTTAGTAATTAATTGTTACTCATTACGATTTATTGTTTCAATTAAAAGTCCCGCCAAAAATATCTTCTGCATGAATCTTAGACTTTAATTATCTTACAAAACTTTAGATTTATACTTTACTAGAATTAATATGGGTCATCAACTAAAAGTGCTATCAACATGCTCACAAAAAGAGATAAGGCTGGAGTAAAATATATATTCAATAAAAGATTCTGTGTCTTTGAGTATATATATATATTATATATGTATATATTAAATTAATTTGATTTGTGATAACATCCATGAAAAATGAAATGTCTGTTATAATTGATTACGCGCCGTCTTTGATTTGCTTAAGTTTGAATATATAACTACACAGCTCAACATTGCACTTTTTGGTGCCATGAATTCACTTTGTGGTTTAGTGTGGCTTGATATCAAACACAGTCCTACCTAGAGAGCTGTTGATACATTTGTTAACTCAATGAAACACACAAACACACACTCCACAGCATCCTAACCCGCTCTCTCTCTCTCTCTCTCTCTCTCTCTCTCTCTCTCTCTCTCTCTCTCTCTCTCTCTCTCTCTCTCTCTCTCTCTCTCTCTCTCTCTCTCTCTCTTTCACACACACACACACACACACACACACACACACACACACACACACACACACACACACACACACACACACACACACACACACACACACACACACACACACACACACACACACACTCTTTCTGTGTTTCTAACCCTCCCTCTAGCACACAAACACACACACACACACACACACACACACACACACACACACACACACACACACACACACACACACACACACACACACACACACACACACACACATATACATATACACACAATAACACAAAATAACACAAAATAAATACAACGTTTTGAGAATGGATTGCCAGCTCTATCTGCATATCATAAATAAGAAATAAGTGATTTCTTAAGTGTACTTCAATGTGAAATGAACACAACAAAACAATAAAACTGTCATATGCTGTAGTAGTAATCATTATGATAATTGCTTTAAACTCAGAAATAATTGCCCCTGCAACTCGATGATGACATCGGTAAGAGGATAAAAATAGAGGAAGCAATTCTCTCATCTCTTTCATGTGGATGGGCGTATGCTAGAGGGCACTATGACTGGGGTTTAACCCCCCACCACCTCTCCGTTTCCCTGTTCCAATGGATAGAGTAACCCGCCTTGCATATCAGAACACTGTGCCCACCACTTATTTGTGGCTGCGGGGGTGTGAGACACACTATATTCCCCAACTTCAATGGCTGTTAGTGCTTGATATAGAAGCTGGCAGGCTCCTATAGGACCAGGGCCAAACAGTGGACCGCCGCAACTCATGGTCCCCCCCCCAGCAGGGAAAGTTGAAAGTTCAGCATTCTTTGCCCTAAAAAGTGCAATGCTGCCTCTCGTCCAGCAGGGGCCGCTAAAACACAGAGGGGCCTGCCAGGGGAAAGGGGGTCATCTCAACTGTTGACAAATAGTTTGTTTTGGATAATTTACTGTTGGTATTCCACTTATGCATGGCCTCTTGCTTCTTGCTGCTATTATGATCGTTGCCATTCTCGTCTGCTGATAAACAGTAGTCCCAGGAGCCAGTGTGTCAGGAAACAGACCCCTTCAGCGCAGACAATAAAGAATCTCGGCGGACACAGTGACAATCATTTATTGTCTTCTGTTCTATAACAGAGAGTCAGGGAGACCGAGACGCTTCGCCCGCTGACACACAGCGGCTCATTTTCTTGCGTGGGCAGAGCAGGAAAAAGGGTAATTGAAGGTTACGATATTTCATCTGGAGGCCCGTCTCTCAGCGGGATCCACGGCAGGGCTTTTAGTGGCATTTTCTGGATGAGGTGAGAAAGATAAAGATCAACTATGGTGTAATCTCACCTGACAGGGTGATGAAAAATTGCAAAATAGGAGTGTGCGTACCCTGAAGGGCCTGAGGCACGGCTGTGGTATTGTAGGGCCGGCCTGGATGCTTCCATAATGCAGCCGTGGATTATGGCAGAGAGTAAAGTGTTTTCTCCATTCCATGTTAAACTCCTAATCCACAGAACAGACAATAAAGCCTGTCGTTAATAAAAAAGTTAGGGTTAAGAGCTTGAATCCGCCCATGTCAACACGCATTGCATTGAATTCAAACACTGACACACACATTTGAGACTGGTGTTCAGGCACATCTGAAAGCTTAAGCACACACGCACCCACATGTGTCTGCACACACACACACACACACACACACACACACACACACACACACACACACACACACACACACACACACACACACACACATTAATGCACACACACAGGAATGGACGGGCACACACAACACCCACACAAACGCATGCATTCGCATGGATTCATGCAGGCATGCACATGCATAAGCTCCTGCACACACACACACACACACACACACACACACACACACACACACACACACACACACACACACACACACACACACACACACACACACACACACCTTAAAGATAACATGAAGATAACATCGTTCCCACATTAACAGTGTCATATATACCTGTACATGTACAAAACGATTCATAAAACCATTGATAAATGTAGCTTATGCTCAGGGCTGATTCCCAGCTATGACAGGAGAATGGATTTGGATCAGGTTTCATGTCTAAATGCTTATTTAACACTCAGAGGTAACGCAACACCATCACAGTAAACACAGCGATGGGGCAGAGCGGCCCGGTGCGGCGGGCTCGGGAAAAGAAGGAGAGTGGGGCTCAGAACTCGGTAACACGTTCCTGACACCTTACGTTCAGCCAACCATGCAGGACGGGCGTTTAGCAGTGGAGATCTGTCATTCAACACAGGTGAACGGTTTTAATTAGAGCACCAGGTTGGGGCAGAAGAAGAGGTTGTCACACACAGGGCAAGGCTCGAGCCCGTTGAGTGAAGGGCCAGAACATAGACCTGTCTGACTGAACGTTGAACACCCTAAAGCTGTCAACGCAGGATTTATACCCAAAACAATGAAAAGTTCATCCCAACCACATGTCACAACGCAGCCGCGAATAATCCACTCGAAGAAAAGAGAGCATTTGGCAGCGGCTTTAATGAGTTTAGGAGTTAGGACTGATTGTACTTGGTGCTAGCAATTTTATGAGTCATTTAACACGCTTTTCTTTTTTTTTTACAACAAATATAGTTCTGTTGTCGTGTCGTACTGTTGCACATTTATAATCAGTAGGTCAAAAGGTTGTATTGGTTATGGGTTAGGGGGATTAGGGATGGAATTAGGCTCGGGGTATTTAACGGTAGGAGTTGTTGCTGAAGTGAATGCTCTGCAAACGGCCTATTGAGGGTCTATTCTTATCGGGTATGTGTTCTACAGCGACTACCGTAAGCACTTCTGCCGATCCTCGCATTCCGATTGTGCTTATGAAGAGTATCACGGCGCTTTCTGCATTGGAGATCAGCATTTACCAGCTCAAACGGTTTATTTGTAGACTACAGAAGGGGCTTCGGTGCTTGTCAACAATGTGGCGGATTTGGGCCTCGTGAACTGAACTGGCTGGCAGTGTAAAGTCCCCCCCAGCGAAGGCATCTCCCTTACTCTATTTATCTTACAATTATCACAAGAGAAGTTGTGCTTCTCTTTTGAGAAGCACAAAAGTCTTTGTGCACTGACATTTTTTAAAGGTATTTGTAATTATTTTTTAAACCTGCACAGGGAACCATTTTCAGTTGCTCCAAGCCGGGCAGTAGCTTGACTTTATACATCCGAATAAGAGTGATAGGCCAGAAATGTGGGGAAAGAGGAGAATCACATGTAAAAAAAGACAAACAGTAACTGGAAATTATGAGAGTTTACTACCAAGGAAATCATCTTGTCTGGACCTGTTGCAACAGCAGCAGCAGTCTCACGTTGGAAGATTAGCCATGATCTAAGCGTATTAGCATGATGTCATGATGAGCCTTAGGCAGTGTCTGGGGTGTGTGTGTGTGTGTGTGAGAGGGCGTGCGTGTGTGTGTGTGAGAGGGCGTGCGTGTGTGTGTGTGAGAGGGTGTGCTTGTGAGTGTGTGTCTGTGTGAGGGTGTGTGTGTGTGTGTGTTTTTGTGTGGCTGCACCTGTGAGGATGTCTCTGGGGAACATACAGCTATATAATATGTGCGTGATATTTTATGTATCCTCCATCCTCTCAGAATGGACTGACTTCCTCCAGCCGGTCTAACAGCATGAATAATAATAACATGGTTTGTCCTAGACAGCGATGTAAAGTGTAGCATTTGTGTGCCCTGAAATGGTTTCTCCGTCTCGCTAGTTGCTTCCACTCATGCTTTTATGCTTTTTGCACGCTCCCCCCCCCCCCACACTCTTCCTCTCTCTCTCTCTCTCTCTCTCTCTCTCTCTCTCTCTCTCTCTCTCTCTCTCTCTCTCTCTCTCTAACCCCGAGAATGCGAGAGAGCAAAGAGCATGAAAGCATAAAAAACGTGCATGATAACATCTTCAACTAGTACACACGTCTTGCATGTAGATGCTTAGATGTGTACGTGCGCAGTGCGCACACATGCCTCTGTCTGTCTGCTTCACTTCTATATCAGAGGCAGGGCAAGCGCTACTCTCATGGAGTGTGTCACCTCCAACATATTAGTCCTGTTCCGTCATCTCCCTCCAGCCACAGTCAGCCTGCTTTACATGTGTGTGTGTGCGTACGTGTGCTTGTATGTGCGGGCGTGTGTGTGAACGTGTGCGACAACTGGTTCAATGTGTGTTTG
Source organism: Gadus chalcogrammus (assembly GCF_026213295.1). Taxonomy (NCBI): domain Eukaryota; kingdom Metazoa; phylum Chordata; class Actinopteri; order Gadiformes; family Gadidae; genus Gadus; species Gadus chalcogrammus. The sequence continues at coordinate 14,263,011 of NC_079427.1, read as the reverse complement.
TGTGTCGATGGCAGTAAGTTATTTGTCGTTTGTGGTGTGGCTCGTAAAATGTTCAGATGAATATGTTTTAGTTGTTGGTTCTGCTTCTGATGTGCTGCCTTAACACCTTAACTCCCCCCTGTGATTTAATAAATGAATAAGCAAATCCAAAATATTTGCACACAGATCAATGTGCAGCATACACACATGCATTACCTAGCATGGACTACAGGCATATAGTAAATTACTGAAAGCCAGTGGTCTTACAGGGCATAAGGATTTTACAGGCAGACATCCTGTTTTATTCGACCCATAATCCTGATCTCTACCCCTCCCCTCATAACGCCCCCCCTCCCAGACACCTAGTCCCCAGTGAAGTCCTCTGTTAATCGCTTTATTGATCCTGGCGTCAACAAAAAAACCCTTTTGTAGGTTCTGTCTGCCCCGTGAAGAGCTACAGTGTGTGCATGTGTGTGTGTGAAGTTTGAAAGTGGTAGCGAAAAAAGGGAAAGAAGGAACTATATGCGTTTATACAGGAGTGTTTGTAGACGTGTGTGTGTGTGTGTGTGTGTGTGTGTGTGTGTGTGTGTGTGTGTGTGTGTGTGTGTGTGACTGTAGAATTGAACCTCTGCATGATGCCAATGTGTGTCCGCCGGTTGTGGGACCACCGATTATTTAGTGTTTTTGGAAACCTTCCCTGACACTTAATGGTTCATCTGACGGGTTCAGAGGAGCGTTGTAAAACACGGCTTGCGTCATCGAGATCACCACCCCGGGCATCGCAGGGGTCGACGCAAAACACTTTTCATACTTAAAACCAAGCAATTAAATAGTCAGCCTTGTCTGAGCAATTACCCACGGTCGATAAGAGTGTGGGGGTGCCAAAGACATTATTAACCTGACCGCTGTGTTCAACTCGGGTGTATTGCAACAACTGACGTACCGTCTCTCTCTCTCCCTCCCCCCCCACCCTCCAGGCCCGTCCTCACTGCGCTCCTACCCGCTCCTCTCCGTGATCACACGGCAGCCCCCCATCGTACCCGCCCACCTCGCCCAGCCCCAGCCCCCGTCCCCGGGCCGGGTGTCCCAGCACCTGCCGCTGCTCTCCGGCGGCAGCCCCCACCCCCATCAGCCACACATCCACCACCACCGCCCGCCGCGGGGCTCCGACTCCTCGCCCAGCCAGACGCCCGTCAGCATCAGCAGCGAGTCGGACACGGAGCACGGCGGGCCGCGCCTCAAGAAGCCGCGCCGCAGCCGCACCATCTTCACCGAGCTGCAGCTCATGGGCCTGGAGAAGAAGTTCCAGAAGCAGAAGTACCTCTCCACGCCCGACAGGTTGGTACCCTTGTGCCGCCGGGCCTGATGCCAGCCCCGCTTCACACACTGCGTCAGGTCGACATCAAGCCTGATGCCGGTATGCTGGCCTCATGGCTAAAGGCTGGCCTGGCTTACACTGGCCTGACGTACGCTGGCCTGATGTCGGCCTGGCTTACTCTGGCCTGGCTTACGCTGGCCTAATGTATGCTGAGCTGATGTTGGCCTGGCGTACGCTGGCCTGATGTTGGCCTGGTGTACGCGGGCCTAACGTAGGCTGGCCTTATGTCGGCCTGAAGTAGGCTGGCCAGACTTACGCTGTCCTGATGTTAGCCTGACGTAGGCTGGCCTGACTAAGTCAGGCCTGACGTCCACTGGCCTGACTGACGCTGGCCTGATGTTGGCCTGGCGTACACTTGCCGCAGATGCTCGCTGTCAAAGGTCAACATAAACATCGTAAACAAGTTCACACGTGCAGGCGCGCCCGTGGGCATGCAACTACACACACACTCAGGCATGCATTATCTCGCAAGACCACGCATTTACGCATGCATGAACACTCACACACCCACCCACACACCCACACACACACACACACACACACACACACACACACACACACACACACACACACACACACACACACACACACACACACACACACACACACACACACACACACACACACACACATGGTTAAGTAGCCTAGTGTTTAACTATACTGTACCTATTTGATTTATTCTGTAGGGAAGGTATTTCATTATGTGAATTGGTCTCTGCCAGGGTATTACATCAGCCGTCTCGTTGACAACAGTAACATTTTAACCCGACACATTTTGAGTGTTAAAGGTTTATACCAAGAAACGCGGCCTTGTTCGAGTCAAACATGGTCGCATGCCAATCCAAACGAACATAACTGCATTGCATTGGTTGAATGCCAATCTAACTAGTATCTTATACAGGTGCAGGTGTACATGAAGTACGGCTCGTTTTTTTTCGCTTTTGCCTTCCCTTTTACATGATAAAATGAATGAAAACACACGGGCTGTTAAATCATTTGAATGCCCCATGCAGTATAACTCAATTTATTTTGCTATTGTACCCAGAAATGTCATGTGTATACAGCAGTATACAATTTATTTTGCTATTGTACCCAGAAATGTCCTGTGTATACAGCAGTATACAGTTGTATCACCGCTTCAAACATATATACAAAAAAACATTGCTTTCGCAATCCCGACCCTAAATATGTGGGGAGAAAGACCCCACCTGGAATCCCAATAGGAATACCTCAATGGAAGGCCCACCCTGTTAGCTGATGGCAGTCAGCCAGGCCTCATCTCATAGGACAAGCCCCGGGCACGGCACGACTCAGTGATCAAACCTAACCAAGAGACCCTGTAGACCACAGTGCTAAAGCACTACATCCTGTCAAAATACCTGATTCTGACACTCAGAACTCCCCTCATTAAACCCCTGGCAGTCGGCTAAACACAAAAACATAAAAATCCCCCTTTTTATCGCTTCACTTCATAACCTTTAAAGGCGTGGCATGGCTTCCACTTCGATTAGGGGGCGAATCTGAGATAACGTTGTCATGTCTCTTAAGGAAACTAACGAGTCTTTATTCGTTTAATCTTTTGAGGAGCCAAAAGAGAAGTGAAATATGTTAAAAAAAAGTGCCACATTTATTTGGCCAAGTCCTAATCGTTTTAGTATTTTCTAAATGACAGTAATTACAGCTTCAACAATGGTTTTGCTCGGGTCTTTCATTAATATTCAATATTTCCTTCAAAAGTGTGTGGTTTGTTAAAAGAACATCAGTCTATTTCCACTGGTGCAGCCATCTCCCCCCTGCGTCCCCCCCCCCCCGAAACTATTACTACACACATAATACAGCAGTACAGGGTTAGATCGATTGTGTTTCTGTCCGTGAGTTTTCTTTTCTAAAGGGTAGCATGCACTCACCGCCATGTGTTTTTAATATAAGGGTCAAACACACTATTATTTTCACAAAGAGGAAGTCTCTCTTTCTTTTTTGTCTCCCTTCTGGTTCTTCCACTTCCTCAAATCAAAGTGAGCTCCCTCTAAATGTCTGAAGAGAGTGAGAGCCAATCCCAGCTTTTTCCCTCCAGATGGCTTTGAAGGGAGCAAAGACAAGTTAAAGGGAAATCACATTTCAGAACCTTGATAACCCCCGTACTCCCGTACCCCCCCCCCCCCCCCCCCCCCACCCCTCGTCCTTGACAAAACGGATCCCCTTGTTCGTTTATCTGCTCCTTCCTGAGGTGTAGTGTTACCCCGACAGACCAATAGCTTCATTCGTCATGGTTGGGGGTACATGTGGTGGATGCATTCCCACCTTCACTGTACCCACCACAATCAACCGGCAACAGCACAACACAATGTTATTTCATCAGAGGCCCTTGTACATAGGGCTCAACAAGAGCTTCCTTCGGCTGCAGGTGTTCGATGAATGCTTATGAGTGTCTCACTGTGAAATGGACTTGGGAGCCTCAGATAAAAAATCGGATAAATCAGAAAAATCATGAAATGAAAATATATTTAAAAATATATTTAGATAATATAAATATAAAATATATATATGTATATATTACTATTTACTACTATATATATATATAGAACTAATACTATATATATATAAGCGTATTGTTTTTCTACTTAAGCCTTAAAAACACATAATTTCTAAATGTGCCACTTTTCTTTTCTTCTACAGGTTAGACCTGGCTCAATCGCTTGGCCTCACACAGCTCCAGGTTAAGACGTGGTACCAGAACAGACGCATGAAGTGGAAGAAAATGGTAAGAGAACCCGCTTCTTCAACTTGGCTTAACCTCCATAAGTCAACAGCATGTTGTCCGTAACGTTGTATATGTCTAGCTATCAAGTGCTTCTCTTCCCGTAAGCTAATGCTAAATCTAAAACACTCAAAAGGCTCAAACACAGCTGTTAACGCGGTGAAGTGCCGGCGAGGCAGACAGAGTACCTGAAAGGCCAAAGGGTGGTGGAAGGGGAAGCAGGGAAAGAGGACAAGTGGAAGGAGATAGTGAAACAGGGGAGGGGAGCGTGCGCTCTAGGCCTTGACGGATGATGACGATAATGAGAGCAAACGTTGTGTATTTGGGCCATCAACTCCCGAGAACCAAAAGAGAGAGAAGACCTGAAATCGTTAAATCTAAAGACGAATGAGTGTAAAAAAGGAGAAGCCAGTGGCAATACGTCTTCCCTTAATTACTATAATAACCGGTGTTGCCTTTGACTGCTGTTGCCATACATCACTGGAGGAGGCTCCTCTGAGCTCATTTGTGTGTGTGTGTGTGTGTGTGTCCGCAAACTCCAGGTGCTGAAAGGAGGTCACGAGGCCCCCACCAAGCCCAAGGGACGCCCCAAGAAGAACTCTATCCCCACCACGGAGGAGATCGAGGCGGAGGAGCGGCGCGTGAGGCTGGAGCAGGGGGAGAGGATGAGGAGGGCGGCCGGGGACGCTGCCCTGGCCTGCGGTGGAGGGGAGGGAGACGGGGACGGGGGGAGGGGAGGAGATGAGGCCCAGCAGGAACCTCAGGACCTGAGCATGGTGGTCGTGGGGTCAGGCCTTTCGACGGGGCCGGCGGCGGCGGCGGAGGAGAAGGACGTCCACAGTCTAGCCCTCGGGATGCAGGTCGTGGAGCACCATGAGTCCCCCCTCCCCATGCAGCCGGGCAGCCCCTTAGCAAGCTAAGCCCCCGACACAGCCACCTAAGACTGAGACGATCAGCTGGACAGATACACACACACACACACAGGCACACACACACACACTAGTGCCTAAGGATCACCATCAGCGATCAAAGAGTGGTCTGGTGTTGAGACATTTGTCGTGGGGTGTCGAATGGAAACATTTTGGAGGCATTTAAGCTTGCTCCATCGTGTTGCAGTGTTCTTTGTGTTACTGATGTGCACGGCCTTCAAGAAAGAAAAGAATAACAACCTAACACAAGATGCTGTTTTCATTTAGTTTCCGAGGCTATGGGGTACTTTTACAGCAAAGTGACTACAGAGTCCAACACGAAAAGCTACGAAACAATATTTATAATTTTAGAGATTTAGTAAGTGTCTAAACAGTTGTGACAGCTGTCCGTCCCGAGATCAGCCTCACATAGGGAATGGGCCTATATAAAGGTACACATAACTTCCCTTCCTATTGTGTATTATGTACATATATCTGTTTTCTGCCAAAGAATGATATTAATAAATGGCTTAAGTGCCTTGTCTGTCTCAGAGGAAAGCTTTCAGAAACCAAAAACCCAAGTCTATTTTTACAGTATTTCACACATTTTCAGATTAATACGAGTAAAGTTTAACTTTTTTGGGAAATCTTTTCTCCAGTGAGACATGTTTATTTTAAAATTTATTTTGCATTTTGTATATATTTTTTAAAAGTAAAACCAAGAAAAATGTATTATCTCAACGTAATGCACTGTATAAAATGGAATACCTTCAAACCAAAAATAATGGTCTTTAGGATAATTGTTTAAAACTAGATTTTTTTTCCAACTGTGGTTTTTAAAACAATTGAAAAACGAGTGTATGTTGTGCTTGTTGACCCGTATGTATTTTATAAGGGATGGGGTGTGTTATGATTGGTGGTACAGAATTACTATATTGCCACGAGCAAAGATTCTGAAGCTGTCAGCGGTTCCAAGGGGAATCAATCACTGACTGTGCCAAAGACAGATGGAAACTGCTGAACATTTAAAATCTTTTTAAAATGATTGTCAGCCTGTGGGCTTTTAATAAGTGCTCCATATTAATACGCCAGACTTTTATCAACAAAAAACGATCTGCCGTCTCTAAGTGCTTTTAGTTGAACATCAATTTCTAGTCGCTCCCAAAAACTAACTGAAAAGGTTATTGCAATTACAAACTGTTTTTCGCTTATGAATATACAATTTGCATCAGTGGTTCTTTCATATAAAAAGTGCAGTATTTTTTTTTATGTAGATTGTTTATTAAGCTTGTGTGGCATTTTGTTTTTGTGTTGAGTAAATGGTATTTTGACAACAAATGTGTGTTTTACATATTTAAACACCTAATAAAATGACAATCATTTTGCTTTCGACTGAATGACTATCATTGGGGGTTAAATTAATTAAGTAATCATGGTATCTAAGATTCATCTCATGATTTATGTTTTCTTTTGAATTACTTTTATATGACCAAATCTTAAAAAACGGGGAAACGTCATTATATTTTGGGTTTAAATTAAGCATTGTCATTACATTCAACAAGGATTTGGAGCTACACTTTAACTCATTAGGTTTTTCAAAGATGCCTGTTTAAATCTACACAGTTGAACCGGCATGGCAAGGTTGGAGGAGTTCAGCCAGTAGCAGTACAGGATGGAAGCCTTAACAAATGAATTATTGTATTGAACTATAAATCAAATTCAAGAGAACAAAGAACTACATAATGTGACATTTATCAACTGTATCTGTACAGCAAACAAGCTGGCCTGCAGTGCACCTAAAGCCTTTTCTTTGACCATAAAGGAGTGTGTTAGAGTCTTAAGTGTATTTTTAGTGCCTGATACCGGACACGGATGATTTCTTAAGCAAACAGTACGAGATAGCCATGAGTGTGGAGCACTGTGCCGAAACGCCTTGTGTAAACATTCTGAGCATGCCTTAGTACGTGTGAGCATTCAAAGCACAAGTCCCTGTGTTGTGTTGGATTGTGCTATGGCTGTTGTCGAAATGTCAACAGTTTTGCTCCCCCACCTGTATCTTTAATAGCCAATAGACAATACACAGCTTTCAGGTTCGTAATCATTACTCAATGAATTGCTCTTTAATCTGTGTGTGGAGAGCAATTATGCATTCTGACTTGTGGATCTACCTGGGTGCAGTCCTCAATTATTTTTAATTTAGTATTTATAATTGGTTATTGGTTTGGCACTCATGATATTTCACATGTCTACACGACATCCTAAAAAAGAGAAAGCTCTTGGATAATGAAGAGTGACCCTTGGCCCCCCCCCAAAAAAAGGCTAAAATATATTTTCTTTTATAGATTAATTTATTATCTTTTTAACAGAACCAGGTATAATGCTTCGTCCGATTTTGCAGAACGTGGGGGCCACATTCTCCCTGATCCCGCTCATTTACCTATTCAAGCGCTCATTAATGCAAGAGGTTTTTCTTGCAGACAAAACAAACCTGTTGTGGCCAAAGACGGTGCAGCGAGGTCTAGCTGCAGGTCTCCACAAGCCACGCCGAACTCTCCGGGGCTAATTGTTGTGTGGAGAAGTAAGACAGACTTTAAGGAGCCCCCCCCCCCCCCCCCCCCCCCCCCCTTCCACCCACCCTGCAGTAACAAACTGGTGACCATTAACGAGGGCGGCCTGTAGTCATCTTGTCAAGTTCACACACGGGTCTTCACGCGAGGAGGCCAATAAGGAGAGCTCAGTCGACAGCCAGCCGATGACCCCTCACACATAATCCCCCCCCCCGCCGCACCCCACCCCCCACCCGCCGCACCCCACCCACCCTTCACCCTCGGGGGCATCCTTCGCAAAAAATTCACCTGCCAGCTCAGCTCACGCTGGAGCAATTAGCCCGCGCTGATTTCCTTTTCTGTTGTGACACGGGAAGTGGTTTGTAATTGTGGCGTGTTGCAGGAGCCACGCTAAGGCCCCGCACCGGAGTCACCGAAGGGACAAACCCCAGAGCCATCCACAAGGGCCGGGATACGGCTTGTGTAAAAAGAATGTATGCATATTAAGTTCTATTAAAATAGAACTTAGTAGTATGGGAAGAAAAATATATTGTTTGCACAGACCGTGCCTTGAGATTCCATAGTCTCTAACAATTCACAATAAAGGTATATTAATTAACAATAATTTAGTTAATGTGAGCATTAACTAACAGTTAATGCGCACACTATTAGTACTATTAGTACCACAGTACTATTACTATTCATTGTGTACATGTTTACTAATGGTGATCAGTTGTTTTACTTTGGCTCTCCTGTCTATAACGGCTTGCTGACCGTTATGACAGTTATGGCTTGATATTTATACAGAGTATAATGCTAGCAAAATACAATTAAGATCAGAGATGAAAGTCCTTAAACAATGCAACTACTGAAACTGTAATTGTGCCGGCAAACAATGACAGTGAGCAGAGTGATTCACTTGTGTGATTCTTAATTTATATAAACTGTGTTGATGAATGTACTGGACAGGATTAACAGAAAAATAAATATAACATCCGGAAATGTCCATGCGATATCATTCACAGTTACCCCATAGTCATTGTCAAGTTCAGGAGCATATTCTTTGTACATAGTATACTTGAACAAAGTATGTAGTACAAATAAATAATCCGTCACCGTGTGTCTCCTGATTTAATTTGGCATTTTATTATTTCATCTATACTTTCATCTATACTAATTTAAAAAATAAAACCCCTAACAGAAAAGCTTTGACCACATTGATATTTAAATGCCCCTCCTACTCTCCATTAAGGACCAACATTGGAAGGCCAAGTTCTGCAGTTGACTGGTGGAGGCCCTTAACACTACGCAGAGGATCCCCATGAAGGCCTGTGTGCCCCTCCGGTCGAATGCATTTACTGGGCTAATTACAGTGCCGTCTTCCTCCCTGCGGTCTTTTAGCACAGATAATGCTCTGGTCAACAAGTCTGTGGATAAACAGCCTCCTACCTCCAGGCTCTCCCCCGCTCATAAATCAACCTGCTCCTCTAGAACCTCTGTGTGTTTCTGTGTGTGTGGGGCCGTGTAGTGTGTGTGTGTGGGGCCTTGCAGTGTGTGTGTGTTGGGCCGTGTAGTGTGTGTGTGTGTGTGTGTGTGTGTGTGAGGGGAGCAGGGGAGTGTGTGTGTGTGTGTGTGCGTGTGTGTGTGTGTGTGTGTGTCTATATGAGTGCTCGGCGTGTATGTGTGTGGGTGGGGGGAGGGGCGTGTAATGCGTGTTTGCGAGAGTATGTCTGTGGGGGCTTGTAGTGTGTGTGTGTCTGTGTGTGTGTGTGTGTGTGTGTGTGTGTGTGTGTGTGTGTGGTTATCTGTGGGTCGAGGCTCTGCCAG
>NC_079427.1:14168615-14248615 GCF_026213295.1 Gadus chalcogrammus | reverse complement strand
GTGCGTGAGTGTGTGTGCACGTACACACGTGTGGAAGACAACTGACAAAGAATACAGGCTCTGACACACACTGTCTTTCGGTGCCAAACGGGAAGGCATGTTGACATAAATGTGACCTGTGAACGTAAATCACCTGGTAAATGACAAAATCTGTGTTATTAATTTTTTTTATGATTCCATAACCCGATTATCCTACATACTCTCTAACAGTAACCTGTGCCGTTCTGCCAGCCAACATTTAACTCTTAAACTATTAACTCGATAGAGTTGATGATTTTATGTACATTTCTCAAACATTATGACTAAATGAACTATGCACAACGATAAAATCCCTGCAAAAGGAACTAAAGGTTAACCTCATAACTAAATATGTTCAGTGTATAACACATCTCACATTATCCCATTATGCAAAATAAATGTAAAAATTAACTACAGAACTCAATTGTTACACATATATCTTAGAAAGAACAATGACAACAAATATATAGAAAGAGCAATGACATCTGCAGTCACCAAATTAATAAAGATTTAATGCTGTTTCCTTCCTAAATTAAATGTATTATTATTATTATTATTATTATTGTGGGCATTAATAAGTCAATTGAGAACAACAGATTGATGGATGAATGAACTAGGACGACCGTCTTAATGCTGCAGTATGTTGAAACAGAGGAGCAGCCGATTAGGTTGGTTGCCAAATGAAAGGGTGAAAGAAAAAAATGCCACTGTGCTATTTCTCTTCCAGCAAAGGAACGGGGGCCTCCGTGGGGAATCTCTGAAGGGTTTTGGGGGGGCTTATTTGAATTGGATCTGCTGTTGATTGAAATGAATCAGCCCAATATCACAACTCCTTATAACTCGATCCCACAGACAGATGGGGTAGACATCTGAGAGGACACTTTCTCTAATCCTCGGCCTTCTCATGTGCTGTGGCATTCTGGGATGTCGGACGAGGGAAGAAAGAGGATGGGAGAGACGGATGACCCTCGTGGCCCCCACACACACAGACACACACAAACGCAGACGCACACCCACCAGACGCACACTCACACGTATGTGCCATCCTACACCACACGCAGAAGACCTGGGCATTCAGACACATGCCAGTACTCCCCCCCCCCCCCCCCCCCCACACACACACAAACACAAGTGCATGCGCACAAATAAATGTACAGATATATGTACGCCTCCCCTCACACACACACGCACGCACGCACACACACACACACACACACACACACACACACACACACACACACACACACACACACACACACACACACACACACACACACACACACACACACACACACACACACACACACACACACACACACACACACACACACACGTCCCTATATCCCACACGCAGTTCTGCCCAATGCTTGTTTGACTTTAAGCTTGGTGAGGGGGGGAACCTGATTTCACGGTGGACATAGGAGGTCGAAACAACACAAAGGTGTAGAGGGGAGTGTTTGTTTAGCCCTGCAGCTGGGGTAGGAGGGCTGGGGAGCATGAGGGGTTAGCTGGACAGCAATAGTATCTGTTCACCTTTGACAGGGTCTAGTTTCAGCTCGCATGAAAGAAGCTCTTTTTCAACACAGATTGAATGGCTAGAATTCAAAAGCTACTTCTTGTTAAATGTTAATTCTTATGTTAAGCAAATAAATTCATTGAATATTATTTTCTGTGCAGGGAATAGTTTTGCCATATCCATTGGCAGGGTTGCCATCCCAAGCGAATGTAGGTTGCGTGCGATGAAACATGCATGTTGATTCAATGGGAAGATGTAATTTGTAGCAATGCTACTAAACTTGATTAGTAGTTCTGAAAATTATGAGAACATTAAATAGAGCCCTGAAAGTACAACAATGTACAATACTCAAGATATAATCTAAGTGAAATGGTATTTCATAAATATTCAACAAATTGTTGTATTGACAATATCCTTTAAGCTGCTATCAGCAATTTATGCCTTTATTTATTTATGCCTTTTTATTATGTTTTAATTGAGTCTCATGCTTCTCATGCATCCATATCTATAGCAACGGCCAGTATTAGTCAAACAAACAATAAATAAACAACAAACACGTGAAACAAATATGATGATACACAATCTTATCAAAACAAATTGCTGATTGCATCTTTAATGAGTATTCATCTGTAATAAAAAATGTATCCTTGCTTCCCACCCAACTCCAACAATCCAAGCAGCTCCTTTACATTAAGTCAGCTTTTGGTCAGTTTGTCTGGCAAACAAAAACCTGTGTCTTTCTACCAGTTGTTGGCAAGACATTGCCCTGATACGAATCAGTCAAATTGCAACACCATGAACCAAAGTGATGAAATCACATAGTGATACACACTATTATTATCATTATTATTAGCAACAGGAACACCAAGGGGCAAGTACTGCCTTGTGGCCCTTTCTGCAGGATGTTTTTTGGGCAGTGTGCCACTAAAGCGCTCTTTGCCTGTCTCCTCTTCGCTCTGGTCCTGTCTCTATTCAATCCCCCGCTGCTCGCCATTCTCCCTCCTTAACATCCACCCACCCACTGGCATGTAAACCCCTTATCTTGCTATTTCCTGCTGGTAAATCACTGCTGTGCTGTCAGCGCCGGTGTTGCCTGTGCACACATCCACTCCTCCACTTCAACAGGACAGCCACTGTGGGTTGAAATGACAAGAGGAAGCACTGTCATAAATCTGATGTCTGTTATGACAAGACGGGAGAGACGAGTGGCGTTCTAATAACAGCCATCAGCAGCCTCCGCTCCTCGACCCCAAAGAAACTAAACCACGGGCAAATATCCGAGTCCACAAAGCAGGTATGAGGCACAATAACAACAAGATGTTACAACAACGGATGTTTCAACGTTAGGATTTGACGTCCCTACACCTGCAAGCATATATGTGATTAGCCCATAACATACTTTGATTAGTGAGAGAGAGAAAATCTTAAATGTAGCTTTTGTTTTGTGTTTGTTTGAAACAAGGAGGGGGGGGGGGGAGGGTAGTATGGTATGGAAAATCAGTGTCAGAGTCGTATATACGTTGTTTGTACCTTGCAATCTAAACCTGCTTTCACAGATAAGAAATCAGTTATCCCTGCCAGACACAGTATTAACCTCAGTAAAGATGCGGAAAACTTTCTGCATCTCATTACCACATGAGGGTGTGCTAACTGCCAATTTTGGATATCCGTCAATCTTTCAGTATCCCAGAGAGGAGCCCAGTCTAAGTGGCTCCACCGGCTGCAGCCCTGACTGAGTAATCTGTAACATTTCAAGGAGTCTCCATAGTGAGTCAACACAAGAACATGTGCAATACAATGAGGGTGATTGTTCATTGATTGCCTTGGATACCAGCTAATGGTTGCTGTCTTTATAAACACAAAAAACAAGTCTTGCAAATTTGAACAGCAACAAAGAAAGGCAGTGTTCTCCTTTGAATGACAATATGCATTGCTCAAATCATAATTGACTAGGCTCTAATGCCATTGTACATAAGCAAAGAAACTAATACACTCCCACATATGCACATTGTCATTTATGGGATGAACATATTTTCTACCTGCACTCACAGACCTACAGCACGTACACACACACATATACATACTAGGACAGACACACCTGTTAATGTACTGACTAGGAGCATGCACACCTGTGCATGAAAGAATTTAAGCACACATAAAGACACACACACACACACACACACACACACACACACACACACACACACACACACACACACACACACACACACACACACACACACACACACACACACACACACACACACACACACACACACATACTAAACCGTGATGTGATGTCAAGCATGTTCTTTACAGAATATGGCCGTATGTGTGCAGGGTTACAAAAACAGAGCCTCTGCCAAGAACCACATTGAATAATACCCGATACCTCTTAGTTTTCCACTCGATGTCAGCCATGACATCCCGGTTCCTTCCCTCGCGGCGGATGTCATTGTGCAGTCATTCAACTCATCTCACCTTCTTGTGTCTCAATCCGAATAAACCTTGTGTTTTGTGTCCTGATTGAACATTAAGGCAATCTAGCAATTTTCAAGTAATGTCTTTGTTGCGTCAGGCATCCGCCCTTCCCTTTCATATTAATCATCATCATAAAATAACTGAAATGAGGAGGAGGAGGACATGAGCCTCAAAAGTTACGGTCAGGATTTTGTTTTAAGTGTTTTCAACAGGTCAAGTGATTAGGACTCCAACGCCATTACATTAACCCTTCTTAAATGGCCCATCAGCACGGAGAGTTAACTGAGAGAACAAAGGCTCAACCTCCTTGGACAGGACACACATCAATTATCGTTTCCTTAAGTGGATTAAAAACCTCAAAGCGAATTCGGAGACCTCCCACATGGAGACTGCGGAAAAACCAAGACGGATGGCTGTAGATTTCAATCTCGGCCCTTCATGTTTTCTCTCTATCAGAAGGGCTTGTTTCAAATTCTTTATTTTATTAAGCCAGTAAATCAATCATCTCACCACAAAGGCCCCTCTCACATAATCTTCTAACCCATCTCCCATCATGTGAACCTATCTTCCCCATCACCTTCCTCCCTGGCTTGTGTTTATCCCCAAGCTTCCCCTCCTCTTCCTTTGTCTGCAGGTAAAAAGGAAGTTGTTTGCACATGTATGTTGATTGCTCACTTAGTCATAATGCACAGTAATCCTAGTTGACTGACCGTGTGTGTGCGTGTGCCTGTGTGTGTGTGTGTTGGGGGGGGGGGGGGGGGGGGGGGGGAAATGGTGGACACACATGTTTTTATAAGTTGCGATTGGGATTTTGATCGGATTTTATAAATAATATATATTTTTGCATGTATTTGAAATACATCGCATTTTTCACACACACCTGTTGAAGACCTTCACTAGTTCATTACATGTTCATACACCAACAATTTCAATGTGTGGCTTGTGAATAGTGCTCAATACTAATTCTTATTAGCCTTGACTCATGGGGATCAAATGCTCAATGTGTACCATGAATCAAAGTATGTACACCTACTTTGAGGCACACTGCAATGCACATTTCTATACTTTCGGTTGCTTTACACTTCATCGTTCTGGCAATAAAAAAGTAATTTACAAATTGATAATTTCCTAAGGTTTTCACAACTGTGGAAAATAAATTGTTAGTAGATAAGTATGCCCTGCTAGTTGACCACGATTTAACAGTGCTGTTGAATGTGTAAATTTCAGGCATCTATAATGTCGGGCTGTGTGTGACAGTAACCTGTTGGATAAGCTGAAGGTCTTAAAGCTGTCATCAGATTTAAAGATGACAGGTCTCTCTCTGACAGCTAGTGGCCTGTTCTGTCCTCAACCCTCTGGACAAAGCCTCGGTATCACTTAGGGTTCATCTCCACGGTGAAACACAGGTCTCCTCTGATCTAACTCATCACCTCAACCTCACTTTACATCAAATAGAAAACCTTGTTCTAAACCTTCTAAACTAGGTTGATTTAGAAGTACAGTATAACTTAGGTTGTCATTATTTTCACTATTGACCAGCTAAATCTGTTCAGATAAACATCATCATCATTGTAAAGATATGTAACAACCAGCAACTGTGTGTAAAGCCAATATTTTATTAGGCCATACTATGAAAGAATAGTGCATTATTTATGATACTTTAAGAGTAATGCATTACAATTAAAGTGAATGGATACCTACTTGCACATAAAAGTATTTAGTAAAATGTTAACTTAGAAAAATAATATTTCATCCTGCCTCTAGAGGGAGTGTCAAGCTGAAAAGGTGGATGTTTGACACAAGTAAGATGGCCTATTTTGTCATAAGACTAAATTATCAAAAAAAGAGACAAACTTATTAATGACTGATCATCACTATCTTATTCCATCACAGCATGCCAGCTTGGACAGCTCAGCATCTATTGAAAGTGTTTATCTTTCATTGAATAGGTTGGTAGACATTGGTATTAACATTGCATTTCAAAATCAGAATACTTGATTACATACAGGTGGAATTGTTTCCGTCCCAATTGCTCTGCTCAGCATACTGTGTGCAAATATATAAAAAAAGGTTATATAAATATAAGCAAAGAATATACAACTTTTGACTCTTGTTCTGTAAAGTGAGAATCCAGCCAGTAAGAACTAGACTATCTGATTATTTTCCAGGCGACAGAAGTCTAAATATGAAGATTACCGACTATGCAGGTATACTGTATTTCATAGGGAGACCGGTTCAATTTCATGTGAACTTCTTTTCGACGTTCATCACCAGGGAAGGATATGGTAACCTCTGGTCTCATCGGTTACCAAAGTCCACATATATATATACATATACCACATTTCATTATTTGTTGGTCTCATGCCAATCATTTCATGTGTGACATCATCAAAATGAATTAAAACAGATCTCCTGCAATTTATTCGAAATGCAAGACATATAAAAGCTATTCAAAAATAATTGCTGTATAACGTTCCAATTGAATAACTTCAAAGTATATCAAATGTCCCGTGATAAGTCATACAGTAGCAGGAGCACTCCAGTAGTTGTATCCGCAAATAAACCCCTGAATATGAGTACTGGATTCAGACGGAGGACGTTAAAACAAAATTATTCAGCCCAGAAACAGACCCCTCTGTTTTTTTTTCATGTAGGTCCAATTTAGCCGGACCTCAGCTCCCACACACTCACAAAGGTTTCCACTCGCTCATCTGAAGAACACAACCCTCCCTGAATTACAGGGAGATTAAGGCTGGATTACGGTGCCTCTGAGAATCTCAGCCAGACACTGGCTATTATATCCATCAGAGGAGACAGTGGACAGCACCTGTTGCTGCACAGTTGTCTAGAAGTGGACTCTTCAGCCGTGGTTTGGGAGTATAGCCTCCACATTATTCTGCACATTTTTACTTTTCAAATGAAGAAACGTTTAGAAGTAGACCTCCAATTACTAAGGGAGAAAGTAACCACAAAATGTAACATTACATTTGTGAAACATTTGTATGTCCTTGTCCTTTCCAATAACCACCACATCTTATTAAAACCACCACATGTGAAATGCCTCAAAGCATTACTTCATGTGCTGGCAGTTGACTTCTGCAAGAGTCCAAGTGTGTGTGTATAACCTGCAGCGTATTTATTGTCTCAGCAAGCGCTTAACTAGAGCAGGTCGAGCATTAACCCCCTTCCATTCAATAATCTTGAAAGAAGAAATGTCCTGTTAATCCGACAATAAAAGAAAACAAGTCCTGAAAAAGTTAACGAGAATCGGCAGTCACTGTGTGTAAGAGCACACAGCGTACTCACTACTAATTACCGCCCCTTGTAAAAGGCAGCCAAACTCACAGGTGCAAAAACCTAAAGCAATAAAGCGTCCATCTTAATTTACGGACTAAAAGCTACGACTCGACGTGCCCTGCGACGTTGAACGCCTTCCAAACGGTGACTCAATGCAGTGAACGTTCAAAAAGGGGGGAGGGGGGGACGGACGGACGGACGCGTGAAACGTGATGGGGCAGACGAGGGAATCACAGACGAGATCAGCCCTGAGATTAATTTCTGATACTATAATCCCATTAAAAAGGACTCACACTAAGAACAATTAGTCTCTCCGCCCCACCTTCTTCGGGGCCGTGAGCACGGGTTGCTCAACCTGCAAGCGGCCGCGCCTTGCACTTAGGCACACATCTCCTCAGTTCCACAGTGGTATTTACAGGGGAAACGAGCTGCCTGCCAAACACGCTGAGATGGATTGAGCAACACGGTAATGGTTTAGCATTAACACAATGCAGTCGATATTGAAAGACCTCTGTGGTTTTCAAAGAGCGAGGTAAAAGCCAACGATACAGTGACTTCAATGCCGAAGCCCTAAGGATACATCTCAGTACAATTCACACAGACCCACAATTAGCTCAAGTATAAACTGCTGTTATTGTGCATTGAGGGACGGCTATGGAGCTCTCTTTTGATGTAGTGATATCCAGACACGGGGATGTTATTCTCTCTGAATCTAGAGGAACGAGCAGAGTGTTGACCTGAACTTGAGCGCCACAATTGCCACGGGGCAGTTCAACAAAGGGAGACATGTTTTTTTTAAATGCTCCTTCATGGACAAACAAGACAGGTAAGAAGTGCGGTGAAGTGAAAAAAAAGTGAAAAAACTGGCGGTTGCTAGGGAACGGCCAAACAAACACACAGGAGGGGTGTAAATCAGCCAGGAGAGAGAAGGGCCCAGTCAGTGTCACTGGTGCTCACGGAGACAGCCAGTTTCACAAGGGAGGCTGGGCCAAGTATCATCCACCATGACATACCAGCAGCTAATCGTTTACCTCCTTCTCTCCCTCACTTCCCCTTCCTCCCCCCTTACTGTCGTTACTCTTACGTCGGACAGCAGGACTGGTTATGAGTCATTGTCAACGCAGAGGAGGAAATGAGTCCACTGGAATTCTCAGTGATTTTACACATGAATTACTTAATCTTTAATTGAATGTTTTTTCTTTGTGGTGAAGTTGATAGTGCGAGGCAGGCCTGCCAGCTAATGCAGCACGTACGCTTTGCTTTGTGAGATATGGAGTAGGATGAGTACATCCTTATCCGTAAATGGCTTATGTTTAATGGTCAAGTAAATCACTTTATAAAGCCTTTTTTTTTATAGCCCCCTTCATGTGTATCAGGGATGCAACCATCACCTTGGTCTGTAAAATTCAAACCATGTTATTAATGCCCTGTTCACCTATGGAGCCAGCGTTACACATCTACATCCATTTTATTTGAGCCTGTAGGGGGTTAACTGCTCCATCTGACCTCCTAGCATATAAAACCTGTTCTTCTTTTTAAAAGAAATCTCTAGGAAATTGCAACAGTCCAGTGCCTGTAGCGGTGTACGCTTTTGCACTCTTGTTACGAGATTGCTACAGTTTTCAGCCCGGCAATTAACGTGATCTAACAGATGACAGATCCGTTCAGAGGAGGGGAGAGAGAGAAGAAAAAACAACATGTTGAATGTAGGATCCAGGTATCTGTCTCAACCGTGGCCTCCGCGCCATTGTTTGACTGAGGTGATACTCGTGCTCGGGTTTCGATGTAGTTCCGCACGACGGGGCAGACTGGGGACATTCCTGACATGAACAAGGAACATTTAAGCACCCTTATGCACATCACTTAAGACACACACGCACACATATGTACAGACACACACACACACACACACACAAACACACGCAAACACACACACGCACACACACACACACACACACACACACACACACACACACACACACACACACACACACACACACACACACACACACACACACACACACACACACACACACACACACACGCTCGCAAACGCACAGCCGTGCATCAGTCTTGATTCAGTGACAGCAGAAGTCGTGCATGTGTGTAATGTGTTTCTGTGGCTGACATGTTACGTTGAGGAATGCGAGTGAATAGACCGAGGGGGCATCGTCAGGGCTTTGCTACCTGTTTTTCAGCACCTCCGAATGAACCATGTGAGGGTGACAGGCACACATTAATGACTATACACACACACACTCTGCATGTTTTGTTGCAACACTGGCTATGCATTGTGAAGAGACTTGGCAGCGGCCGCTTCAAGTCCCTTCGCGTAGCGAGTACATCCCGGGTTGAATACTGTACTGCGGCCAAGCCGGTCTGGCAGCAGGGCAGATACAATTATAGTGAATCAATTCCCCCTAAAAAGCCCATGCATGGATGCAAAGGCCTCGGGCACATAACCAGTGATGAACCGTTTGTCCACTCACCCCATTACTGCATTACACGCTCTCTATTAGGAATAACACAATCAGAAGTTCAGATTCCAGAGAACTTGGTTGAGGATCTTGGGGGAGCGGTGAATGAAGTCTTAATTTGAATTGACCAAAAAATAAATAAAGGCTATTGAACCATTTTCCGTTGAGGATGTTTTTTAGAGCAGTGTTTATAAAAGAGTGCTGATGTTGGTCGTTTTCTCCCCATGTCACCCTATGACACCCCGAGAAAGGGCTGCTGGCTGCATGTTGTCAGGCCAGCTGCTCGCACCATCACTCCTCACCCCCGGCGGCCTGTCGTGCTGCAGGGCCCGGCTAATGGCCTCCACGTTACTTCATCGCACTTCTAAGTGTTGCTGCGTTGATAAGGGCCTGAAAACCAGTGCAGAGCGACTAATAAAGCCATTCAGTTGAGAAAGACAGATTGGGAGAGAGAGAGAGCGAGAGAGAGACAGATTGGAAGAGAGAGAAAGGGACAGAGTGAGAGAATAGGAGAGAGAGAGAGAGAGCGAAACAGAGCGAGAGAGCGCGTTCCCAAAGGTCGTGTGGTTTAAATTCTCATGATTTTGTTTTGTTTGATATCTCCTCCAACTGTAATGCTAACTAACACTAATTGTAGTTAATACGTACATGAACCTATAAATACAATGCTTCCATAAGATAAACAAAAGGATGAAAG
This sequence comes from Gadus chalcogrammus, assembly GCF_026213295.1. NCBI lineage: Eukaryota > Metazoa > Chordata > Actinopteri > Gadiformes > Gadidae > Gadus > Gadus chalcogrammus. Next base: position 14,238,129 of record NC_079427.1, on the reverse strand, counting down.
AAAGAGCAAATTAAAGAGGGAGGAAAAAAGGAAGAATGTAAAGAAGGAAAGAATGAAAGAATAAGGAAGCGGGCAACTCCTCTGTTACCAGCCTGGAAGGACGATTTATCTTTATCAAAACATCCCATCATTACTAATCTATTTCTTAATATTGCCCGAATTGTTCCGGTTCTTCACTCACTCCACCTCAAATTGCACTCCTCCCCAACCCACCCTCTTTCCCTAACCCTAACCCCTAACCCACACCCACCCGCCCCACCACCCCGGGGTTCACGCCCCAGTGCGACCACCGCGGCCCCAGCGACAAACCGGGTGTGACTGACTGACGACCTGCGTCCAATCCTACACGACGTGGCGCCCCGCGGACGGAGAGCCCGAATTATTGTTAAAGGCTTCACGGGGATAAAGGCACCTGTCTGGATGTAAGACAACACTATATCTCCTAGGCCGGCCCAATCATCCATCACGTTCTATTGAGAGGATACGTAGCCCAAGTAAAGGGGCCTGCAGAGAAAATCACTCGCTTCATAAACACACACACACGCGCAAACGCACAGGCACTCACACACACTTTGTGCCAAAATCTCAGCAGTGAAACAGCAGTGGTTTCCTCTGACACAATGTGTCTATACATTAAATGGCAGCCACAGTGCCAGTTGGTTGGAAGCATTGAGCTTGTGTGTCTGGGTTTGACATTTATAGCATGTCCTACACCAGAGCGGGGTGTTAACATTGTCATTTATGTCGATGGTGGGTAAATTACTCTTTTTCCACAGCAGGCTGGAGTTATCGTGTGTGGAGTGGACACGATTCTGTTCTTCTCACGATAAAATGTTTGAATACGGCAAACTTTAACTGCGTTGTAGGATTGATTTGGCATTAGGTCAACGACATAAGACCTACAATTTACGACCTAAGACAGAAAACGACAACAAAACAATGCATGAACATCATCCACATCTCGGAATCTGAATTTTGTGTCAATATTTTGATGCATTAAATCGTTTAAGGTAATCTGTCATGAAGCTTAAATTGTTTTCAAAATGTGTGATGAAACAAATGAGATCATCATGGTGGATTGGCAGCACTTGTCAGGACCCGGCATGTTCCACATGCTACAACACTGGGTGAATCAAAGGTTATCTTTATTTTCCAGCGGTGCGTACACATTTTTCCAGCACTGAATGCTATTTGAGCCTGTCAGTCACCTGTGTTATCTCTCCTACTGAATTGATCGGATCAAATGTTTTTTTTTTGTTTTTTTTCTCTTCTGTAACAGAGATGTCATTTTACTGCTTGGAGGAATTTGTTGACAGCCCTTCAACAGGTTGAAGGTGTAAATATTTGTTGCTAAGGAACCACGGTTAAGGTTAACAAAACCCTGAGGCAACAGCTTGCTTATCAGAATGTAATGCCAAAAAAAAGTAATTTAAAAAAATGTATTTCTAGACCGAGAATACAAAGAAGGGTTATGTATTTATCTCATATTCCAGGATATAAAATCCTGAAATATATAAAGCCATGTTTTAAAGCCAAAATAAACTCACACAAAACCCCACACAAAGGTTCACAAAGGTTCCGTCAATCAATCAATCAATGTATCATTCAGCCAAAAGCTCAATGATACAGTAGTCCACTTGTCCACGTACCAAAATGATTCTCCCAGAATCTCCCTCGCACACAATGCTGTGCTGCACCTAATGCCCATAAAGTATATTATTAAACCCCTTGTGGACAGATTGATTCAAAGGCATAATAATGTACAAACACAGAGCTAAGAAACAAGTTAGCCTCACTCAGCAAACACATGAATCATCCCAGGGCTTTAATATCTGCAAGGATCGGTTAAAGCGATGCAGATATGAAAGGATGGACTAAAGGGGTGGATGAAGGCGTAAGTCTGGTTTAGACATCTCACAAAGGCAGGGCATACGTGCTGGAAGTTTGTTGCTGGATGTACTCCAATAAAAAAAATATAGGGACATAAAGCATGTATCCAAGAATAATTTCCCTTAAATGCACAGAATATAAAAGGAATGGTTAAGCAATTGCAGAAATCCATCCACACACCTCTGTCTACCACAAAGAGTGAGCGACAGTCACAATCTCCATTTAATGGAAAGGTAATAATAGAGTAATGGACGCTTGTCTCTGGTTTAAGAACCTGGGTCCACAGTGATTCACTGTGAACATAACTTCTCAGATTGTGTTGTTTACCTCAAGCATTCGTCCTGACCCTAGAGGTAAACGTTTCCGACCGTCTCAACAGGCCAGACAGACAGACTGCCAGACAGAATGGAGTCGATGAATAAGTGGCAACAGATTTACTGCAAGCACTTATTTCAAGAATTCTTTAAAGGTGTCTACTATCATAAATGACTATAGAAAAGCATTATTCAATAAACGTATAAATCAGATGAGGTCAGATGGTCTTTATGAATCCCAGATGGGAACCACAGCGGACTAATAAGTATAGTAAAAAGTGAATAGCAGTATTGCTTTTATGCTATTTGTTTACCATATATTCACCATGTGCTCTCTTACCATTGCAACACTTATTTTTGGTTTTATTGTAAGACCATATTTACAGTCACTCTTTGCAAGGTATTCATACATTTTTGCTTTGATTTGCATTCTGCCACAGAGTAGTTTTGTGGTAAAAAAGTAGAAGGTAAACGAAATCTTCGGCGTCTTGCTCGAGGGCAGAAGGTTAGAGCTGAGGGACACAAGAAAAGCACTGATTCATAACAGAGCAAGAAAAAAAGAGAAAGCCGAAGACCTTCCAGGGGCCAAGGTGTGGATAGACTTACGCCCATTGACTGATAAGGAGCGGAGCCTCTTTCAGCACGCATTCACCTGCAGGGCTTCTCCTTGAGAGACGCACAATCTACTCATTCATTGGGCAATCTGTGTGTTACACTCATCCATCTCCCGCTCTCAAGTGGCATGGCATACGCCCGCTGAGTCGCGGCATCAATAAATGATAAACTGTCAGCGTTCCGAGAACCGGGAACAACTGTTCCCGACCGCAGGGGGGCCGGTGAGGGAACGCTGTGCTGTGGATGGTTTGCGGTGTACGATGAAGGAATAATAAGCAGAAGATAAAAAACAATGGAAATCTAAATGAGATTGGATTTTAAAAATAAAAATAAAAAAGGGGAGAAAGACAAATACACAAATATACAAAGAATGAAAAAGAGTAAAGACAGAAAGAAATGAAGTTACAAAAAAAGGAAAAGACAGAGTTTGGGAACAGTTAAGTTCCACCTGGCACGCGGCCAGGAGAAATGATGTAATACTGGATTAAGTGATTCGGCTCACTGCATTAAGAGAGACGTTGCTTGTTTCTTCTTTACGTGTGCAGGAGGTGAAACGCCACGATCGCTGCATTTATTCCTTCTATTTATACCTTCATTCCCTCTGTTCTCGGTATTGTAGTTTCGTATTTCACTCGTATTGATGTTATGTTGATATGTTGCAGTTAGGTACAATAAAACAAAGAAATAATATAGTCACCGGAGGGAAAAAAAAACACACAAATACTAATATCCACATTTGAGATCCTCCCGACCAATGCGCAGGTATAGGTAGCAAATGAGAAGGCTGCTGTCTGAGGTGATTGATTTAATGTGGGAATAACAAGGGATAAGTCTTTACCGAGGGATCATCGGCTCTGTAATTTGTTTAAAGTTATAGTGGAAGAGCACAATTAAGTGTATCCATCTCTGTCATAAAAAAAGCAGGCCGGAGTTGGTTTACACAGGGTATATTTACCCTGAACCTGCCTTACAGCACAGTTCATCAAATGACTCACACCAGCAACATGGAAGTTTACACAATGACCAACATGTGTTTTTTGAGTCATTGAAGGTTCGATCACACCCTCTTCATTCATAACTTCTGTTTTGAATGCTTCATCCGGATGCTTCTAAAGATGAGATCAGAACAGAGGAAGGGAGGGAAACAAACAGACCAAAACAGTTGCCAAGTAAAAAAACAACTAAATATCTAAAGTGTTAAAGGTGTGAGTGCCTTCAAATTATAATACATTTCACAATACGTATTATTTATTCACTTTAGCATCACTTTGTCAAATGCTTAATGAAATGCAATACCGACAGAAAATTAAATAGTTGACAGAGTTGTTTACACATTAGTCACACCGTAAGTAATATGTCTCCAGTGGATTGTCAGTGTAGAGCTTATCTTTCATTTTCAAATTAGATTCTTAATAATGAATTCAGTGAATCCCTAAAAAGGCAGTGAAGCACTGGTTGCTTGTATACAGCAACAGCTTACGGCTTTTTTGATCATACAACCAAATGAATAAACAACAATAACCTGGATAATTGCTATATTAGAATAACTCATCGAGAATAAACGGTTCTCTTTGATTCAATGTCTAGATCATATTGAAAGCAAACCAGCACATGGCTGCAGAACAAACTTTAAAAATGACGACATCCATGTTGAAAAAGAAAAAATCATTTTAATTTCAAAAGGAAAAGTGGCCAGCTAGTACAGAACGCCTGGTCGCCGAGTCTCACTGGCAATAAATTAATGATGGGAAGGGGAAACATTATCCTGAAGGCCTGTGGTTGAATTAAGCCAAGAGGTCTGCCAATGTATATAAAGCTAACCCTTTCTAATATCCAAATGACATTATGGCACACTCAATCAGACCGAATCAATGTTATTGGACGCTAGAGAGGACATAGGCACATTTGCAGAGAATGGTTTCATTTATGAAGCAGGTTGTAAAAAAAATGGGCGTGTGACTGTGACTGTATGTTGGTCGTAGAAATTAGAATAAAGTTTGCGTTCTTAGAGTAACCCCAATAACTCAAATTGGCATCAAGTCAGCAAAATATGTATTGAACCTAACCATATCAATAACAGAATAATTGCATTGTAAAAGTCAGGTTATTTAAGGAAATATATTACGACTGTTATTTATCATGATTACAAGGCTATTAGGGCATTTTTACATGAGGCTCATATATAAAACTCATGCATATTCTCCAAAAACAACAGAGACATTCAAAACATTCACTCTTTGAACGTATTAACTTGCAATAGACACTCATGATCTTTGTTGGCTACAATCGATTTTTTCCGACATAAAAAGATTATGAGCTCCTTGACCTTTGTCACTACACAAATTCCAACATCATTTTCAAAGATTCTTGGTCTGAATACGTACTTAAAAGAAGGTGTAGAATAGGAAGTTCTGTCAATACAGTGTATATATACTCAATACAATTTACATCCGTTTTCCACATTCTGTAAAACAGGCCTGGTCAACTTTTCATACATTTCCGACACTCCCAACAAAGACATGGCTGTTCCATTTTAAAGCTGCACTTTGAATATGCAAGCCAATTAAGGGGGATCATGTCTCGAAAACCAGAAAACCAGCATAACGTGCGACAGTGTAAAAGGCCCAAAACATCAAGAGACGACAATATAACTTTTATATCCACATCCCCTCTGTCTAACGCGTCTGTTCTCTGTCAAGCAAAAGAGGGATTTGGTGCGCATAAGACGTTTGGATTCACTGTCATTTAGTAATTATGTGTGTCTGTGTGGGGAAATAGGATGGAAACCCGTGGGAAGAACATGAAAGGCTTGGCGCCCTAACACCCGATCAGCCAGTCCGACTCCCAGGACTTCTGGTTGGAGTGTGAATTTATTGTGACGCCACTGCGCACCCAACCCTCCGCCCACCCTCCCCCACTCCAGGGTCTTCCATCCCTTTTTTTTTCTCTTTATCCCAGCCTCTCCCTCTTCCAACAATTATCTGACTTCCCTTCTCTATCATCTCACTCACCTCTTCCAACTCTATCTCTACAATGTTTGCCAATAATGGATTTCATAGTTTCCTTCCTCTCTCTCTCTCTCTCTCTCTCTCTCTCTCTCTCTCTCTCTCTCTCTCTCTCTCTCTCTCTCTCTCTCTCTCTCTCTCTCTCTCTCTCTCTCTCTCTCTCTCTCTCTCTCTCTCTGAACCCAGCCCCTTCTTCTTCTCCCTCTCCCTCCCCCTTCTCTCCCTTGTTTTCAATCATGTAGCCTCGGTTTACCATCAGCTGGTGACCACCTCGGAGCGGAGTTGAGTTGCCTAGATCAATGTGATCTAACGACCCAGATATGGCAGATAAAATGTATGAAGATTGCCATTGCCTGGGCTAAAGTCTGCATAGCAACAATGGATCATTGTTATGGAACTAATGATGTCATCGTTGCCCTGCCATCACAGGAAATCCTGCCATCATTTTCATGAATGCATTTTTACTCTTTGGAAGTTATTATTTAGTATCTATAAGTGCCTACAAGATAACCAAGTTTTCCGATGTTTATTAGACATTTTTATTTCAAGTCTGTATTTTAATTGGATACCAAAACGCCCTCCTCAGCAGCACCATCAATCTCTCTAAAAGCACATTTTTTAAAGTACTCTCCTGCTACGTGTGTATGCATTGCACGTGAGTGTGCTGTTCAAATGGAATCAAAACTTGTTTAGGCAAAGGGGTTCACGTTGTTCTCTGGGAATTGAGAGATGAGTAATAAAATAATGACATACCCTCCCAGAATAATCACAGCTGCAGCAAATCATGCCTTCTTCCCCATGCCAATGCAAATTGAACCACCAGTAACAGCTTGACAGACTGCCCGGTGCTGTAACTCATCCCCAGCAGAGTGGATTGGCAGGTAGCAATTAGCGGTCATAAATCTCTGTGCTGAAAAAAACATTTTAGCTAACGAGGTTGAAGGAGAAGATGCTTTTTTCTGATTAATGTCACGCATTAGAATATTTGCGAGAACACCTTGTGGATGGTATTGTTTTTTAGTTTTTTTCGAGTTGCTAAACAAAACAAAAACAAGGAAAGGTTTAAATCACCAAGGCAAACACGCATGCACACATTCACACACTGACACATGCACACACGCACACATAGAGTTTTTATCTTAATTGTTTTATCACTATGCCAAATCACATTCATGTGCTTAAATCGACTACAGCAGTGCATGCTGGGAAACCTCTCATCTCTTTCTCCTTGTGTCACTCTCCTCATCTCTCTTTCTCCCTACGTCTCTCTCTTCATCTTTCCCTTGCCCCATGTCTCACGCTTCCTCTCTCTTCCAATCTCCCTCTCGCTCAGGGTGGCTTTCTAGCTTCCCTCTTCCACACATCCCCGATCCTCTTGCCCCTTCTCCTCCCCCAGAGGTCCACGCTGCGGACCGAGAGTCGGCCCTCGGCTCCCTCCCTCCCCCATTCGCCTCGGAAAACAACCGGCAGGGCCCGGTCGCGCGGCACCAAACAACAGAGACCTTCCCCTGGCCCTCGGCCGCCCCGGAGCTCCGTCACCCTGGCGTCGCAGGACATTCTTTCCCACAGGCAGCCGCATAGTTCCAGCGTCTCCTCATGCGAGGGGGGCCTGGAGCTCCACAACAGGCGGGGGGCACTTCAAAGGCCGGCCGGCCCACAGCTGCAGCCTGTCGCTCCGGCAGCCTGCTCCAGTTTGTAATCATTATTAAAGGCTTGACCCCGGAGGCATCTCTGCCGCTGTTCGCACCCCCTGCCCTCCCCCGGACAGCGCAGCACGGGGCTCCTCTCAAGTCCAACTCCAGTTACGGGGGCTGGCGGCGGGAGGAAGAGGGCCGTGGCGGCGGAGACACAGAGATATTTTTGGTGGGGGGTAGTGGGGGGTTTGCAGGGTTTTTTACAGTCAGGGCCCTTTTTTTGTCTTTATGACTATTCGCCCCGCTTTCCTCAAACTCAGCACCCCTGAAACACGTTTATTTTACTCTGTATGAGTTGTAAGAGATAATTCACCATTATTCATATTATTATTATTATTATTATTATTATTATTATTATTATTATTATTAATAAAAAGTATAATGTATCGCTGACATGAATGAGGCATATGTTGCTATGCAGAGATAATTCCCTATTATTTAATTATGTAAAATGTTTTAGTTATATTATTATTCTAATAATATTCATAATAAAAGTTACAATTATTCAGATTACGATTATTATTATTATTCACATGGAACACTGGCCATTTTTTTAGGGAGATTGGGGAGATTGGGGTGCAGAAGCTTTAAGAAGACATCTTGTTATGGTCAATAATAAATTATTGAGGCTGAATGTGGGGATCGCAATCATGTTCAATGTGTGGAATCCAGGGTGCAACTTCCACCTGTCCTTGTGGGTGTTTTCGTCATATAAATGTCATGTTTAAATGAGTTGCGCATACAAATTGTAAACAGGATAGAGAAGAGAGGCAGGTTAATTTTCGACTTCCACCTCCCTTATTATCCCAGATAATAACAATCTTTTTATCCAATGCATGCTCTCATACTTTAAAAACCTGTGTCGCCCGAGGCACCGACGTTAATCTGTTCACAGCTCGGATGCCTCGGTAAATGCTCCTTTTCCTTTCCTCATTCATTTCTTATGAGCTAAATTGAGGTAATGTCCTTGACTCATCCAAAACATCGAGCCACAGCAGGTGTCCAATAATGGCAGGCCTTGCCGGGAGAAGTGGGCGGGGTCTACTCCAGGTGTGCCTCTGTGGCAACGAACGCAGACTTTGATAACTGCTCATTAAAGATCCCATGCTCCATGTGACAGCGGTATACCTGCATCCCCGTGTGCCCACCCCCCCCGACAATCCTGTCCGCGCGCATCAATCCATTCAGTACGACAGTACGTCATTGATTTTATTGGCGGTTTACAAGCGGGCATTCTGACATTCTGTAAAAGTAACCGCAGGTTTATTGGCACACTTGTTGATTCCACGCTGTTATGTGGTGGCTATAAATCAACGAGGTATCAATGCACCACCACACAAAACAATAAGTCCTAACCCTGCCATGAGGTATTTGGGACATGTGTCATACATTCAAAACATATCCGAGAATAATGAGATGGATCATGGTGTACAGGACACTATGTCATGGCATCCAGAAAGTCTTGGAGGAGCTCGGCTGAGGTGGATGAAATGTATCGTTAAATAATATGGCATAGAGTCATGCAATCTGCCATCATCAAGATTAAAGACGATAAAGAAATAAATTGTGTGGGTGCACCTAAACAGCGAGGATTACATCCGTCCAAATGGCCTGCATCAACAAAAGTTTTAAGCCTAGCTTCACCTTTGACTTCTTTGTTTACATGGCCAAACAAAGACCCGAGCCTGACGTTAAAGTTCAGTTTGTATGTGTTCTCTATAGGGCTGATTCCTTATAGTCTACTAATTAGTTGGAGGGCTCTTGCCAAACTATGGTTTGTGAAAGGCGAGTTGTTGCAATTTTTGTTCAGATGAGCAGTAATTCCATTGATATTATAGTCTGCCAAGGTTTCATTGTTGAAACTGAACAAAATAAGCTTTTGCAACTATATTTCATGAGACAGATGCGTGGGAGAGGGACAAATGGATAAAAAGTTTCCTAACTTCTTTTTTCGCTCTTGGCACCGATCCCACCATTCCAAATACATTTGCATTTTAGTGCAAGTAATATTGTGCAGTATGTTTGCAGTTTTTTATAGAAAAATATTGATTTGAGTTTTGGGATATTTCTTGCATCCTGAATAATAACATATGACGAAGGAACAAAACATATAGGTGAAGATTGACACCACACTTATACTAAAAATAATTTGTTGTAATGCAATGGAAGAGAGTGCAGGGGGTTCAAGTGGAGGTTCAAGTGTGGAGGTTCAAGTGTTTGGACACCTTTATTATTATTGGCAAGGATATTTGCAATTTACAAGCAGTTTCTACTATTGGACGGAGGATGCCACCAGCACAAAAAATTCCATGGCGGTTGGTTTAAAACCTATGACACGTCTGGGTCAATAGACTCACAAAGCAGCATTGAATCTCGCTAACCGTAATTCCAACACTAAAACAACAGAACAGACCAACCCAACTCAGGCTGTGCTTGTCCTTTATTGTAGTAAATCAGTAATTAATTAATTAATTAATTATTCCAGCAATGTTTACCCTTTAATTCATGTGCGATAAGACAAAATCTCTGTTGTTGCATGGCAGTGCCAAGGACTTTATTAAGTGTGTGTGTGCACGCGTGCCAGCGTGTGTGTGTGTGTGTGTGTGTGTGTGTGTGTGTGTGTGTGTGTGGTGAATAATGATAAGTGGGATGAAGCCAAAGGACCGCACCTAACGGTAACCAGACAGACGAAATTGTCAGCACGACACACTGACTGGTTGCTTCCCCCCCCCCCCCGCCCCCAAGTTTTGTTATTTGTTTGATTTCTGTTATATGCAGTCCACACACACGCGCACACACATTGCACTCACCCATGCCCTCCCAGTGCCACACACAAACACACATTCACACACACACACACACACACACACACACACACACACACACACACACACACACACACACACACACACACACACACACACACACACACACACACACACACACACACACACACACACACACACACACTGCCCTTACCTCAACCCTCCCAGTACCCCCAAAACACATGAACACACACAGACACAAACATTGCACTCACCAATACCCTCCCAGTACCACAAACACAAACACAAACACAAACACACACACACACACACACACACACACACACACACACACACACACACACACACACACACACACACACACACTACCCTCACCCCAACCCTCCCAGTACCCGTCCGTGAGCAGGAGAGATTGGAGCGGCCGACTAGACATAATACCGTTGCTGGCGATGGATGACAGGGGGGGTGGAGGGGCTGTCGCAGGACCCCCCAGGCGTGTTGAGGGGGGAGGGTGGCATGCTCAAGGTGGGCGGGGCAGGGGTGGTGGATGGGGATGCCTGAAATGGTTGAGGGGTCCCAGCGGCACGAGCCTCCGACGCTTAACAAGCACCTCACAGTTGTCCCCATGACTGACCTCTGGTCTGTTCTCAAGACAGACACATGGGTGGGGAGGGGGGCAGGGCGCAGACAGCAGCGGCCCACCGCCCGCATGATCAATTACATGCCCGTCATAGGACCGGAATACATCGCCCATCACAATACTTTCTTTTTTTAACGGCGTCTTTCCATTACTGGCCTGGCTGGGACCGTTTCCATGACTGACATATCTGGAAGTCTTATCGCAGTCCGAGCCGTAACCGTGGTATCGCGACCTTTGTGCCCATTTGAATGACTTTGTGTATGTCAGGGGATCACTCTTTAATGTATAGTGTTGGAAGATAATAATTGATTCACTTTCATTTTGGTACTGATTGAATTGGAAGATGAACCCGCCCCTCGACGCTTCTCGAAGGGGGCGATGGATGAATGAAGTAAAAACGGATCCAGTTTCTAGTTTTCGGTGTTCGGATTTCCGTCACAGAGTGGGGTAGCGATGACCTATCACCTGTTAACAAAATGTATTGCTGTCAGGCTTTCCTTTCCTTTCCTTATCCCCCCCACCCCTCCCCTCCCCCCCTTCTCTTCGGGAGAAAGTCACGGTTTTGACAGGCAGAACCCGGAGACGTCTTAACTTGGGGAAGCGGGGGGGCTTCCTGTTACAAGACCATAACAGGCTTTGCTTGGTCAGTAACAAGGACACATTCCCTGGCTCCTACCACGTCCCCTGGGAGGGCCCAGATCACGTATTGGGGATCTGAAAAAAAAAGGGGCCACAAGACTTGGTTTGTACGCTCAGGACAAAAAAATATTAAAAAGTTGAGTGTTTGTTAAATCCTTTGACACCAGTTAGGCTCCCAGAGAGGATGAAGACGTAGGGGGAGAATAAGAAAAATAAAAGGGTAACGTCAGGTACAGTGGCGCGGCGCTGGAACCGAACGCCAGGCCCTTATGGGACTGTTAGCCGCACACCGCTCCGCCCCGTGCCTCACACAAAGCCGCCTGTTCCCCACAAGGACACAATGTGCCAGCATTGGACGTGTTGTGTAATACCGCCACAGCCAAATGACATCTAAAGTGGAGCGGGGATGACTAATACCACTGTTTGTATTTTTTAAACGTTTTAGAGGCTATAAAACTTTGGGCTGCCTCAATCCAAAGACCTTGACAGGCCCATAATTTTATGAATATTTCCACATTAAATGAAAAGAGGAAGAGATGTGCAACGCTAATGTTTTCTTTGCAACCTTGAGTGTGCCGCACTGCCAAGAACTGGAGCAAGATGTGTTTGACAAGAATAACTCCCACAATATAGCACTAGAAAAAAGAAAAAAAAACTAAACCACGAATAATTACAATATGATGAAATAACAATTGAAAGTGCACATATATATATATATATATACACAGTATATATGTATACACAGTATATAAATATATATACCCTCACACACAGACACACACACATTTTTATATATATATATATATATATATATATATATATATATATATATATATATATATATAACGTACACACATATTTATATATATGCATATTTATAATACACATTTATATATATATATATAAAGTGTATGATATATATTTATAGATATATTTCTGTTTACACCTATCTAAAGCAGTCGACACTGACATGCCTTGCAGTAACTCTGTTGGCAATTACATCTGAGTTTAGATTCTTTGAAAACTGAGCTTCCCCTGTGCTCTATTGGCCAGGGAATACGGCAAATCCCCCAAATGCATTATATGACCCTGAATTATGCTTTGGAAAACATGGCTTTTAATCTTCCCTCTAATTGGCGATCATTAATCAATTGTGCTCCATCAGCGGAGGCTAAGGAGAGGGACCCTGCGAGCGCCTGCCCACAGCCCCGGCTCCCTGACCCCGGACCAGCTGGCCCTCAACCCACGCGCGGCTGAAAGAAATCACATTTGACTCCATCCATCAAAGGCAGCATTAATATTCCATCCGAAACCCGCCCACCGCTTGAACCCAAGTCTTAATTACCTTGAGGCGGCCTTGCCAGGGGGAAAGGTGAGAGACTACCATATCGTCTCTCTCCTCTCTCTCCCCCTGCTGTCAGTCAACATTCATCTGGACTCCATCAGGGACCTTCTTGCTCTAGAGTTCCTGTCTCTGCTTGTGGCGTGCGTGTGCGCTGGTGCCACGAGGGTACGGGGATTTCAGGGTGCGTGGGGGGGGGGCGGTGGGCCGGGTATAAAATAAATCAGGGACAATGGCAACAACTGCACCTCTTATTTAGCCTCCTTGTTTATCACACGTTTGTAACCGGATCCTGCCGACAATGCAACAGTGGGGCACAATGGAATGGTGATCAGGGAGCTATTGTTTTTCAAGCTAATTAGCCCTTTGGCGGGAGCCATGAATCCTCTGAGGTGTACAATCCTGGAGCTAAACGCAGCTATAAGTGGCGTCTGTCCCCGGCCGGTACCATTATAAAGAGCCTTACAAGTGCATGGTATTTGTGGAACTGTTATACGATGACCTAGTTATCTGGTCATTAGGTGTGCCTAGTGGACAGAGGCCGGGGTACTCTAGGAACCAAAGAGTCCACGCGACAGTTGTGTTTGGGTCTTTCAGTGGGCTTTAATGTGGTCAGTTTAAGCTGCTGCGCTGCCCATTCAAAACGTGCTGTCAAAGTTCAACGCTTAAACTAGACACCAGGGATTGCAAAGTGGGTCCTGTGACCTGCGGGAGAATTTTAATTTTTCCATTTTAACTTCTTTATAAAAGGTGAAAAATAATTGATTTCTAATTTAAAGCTGCTTTATAAATGCACTTTATAAATCCCAGATGGGTAATTTGGGTCACAGGTTGTAAAATGTATAAAAAAAAACTACTTTAATTGTCCTACAATAAATGGAATACATTATATATTTAGCTTCTGGAATTAACACCATTGAAGCATGCTGCACAAACGACAATCGCAGATTATTTACAATACAATAATTGTCTTCCACTCAAAGTGAACTCGGTTCGGTCCCAATGTCTCTGGTTCACATACATAGGCCTCCGCTGTTGAGTCAAACATTCAACACTCGGGGAATGGGAAACCATACAAGCAGAGAAAGCAAGAGTTCCCAACCGCTTTTGTGGAAACAACCTTTGACCTGAAAGCATTAGCCCCTGACCTGCAACAGGTGGACGGAGTGTCTTTGCAGCCAATTGGACCAAGTGTCATTGGCTCACTCGCATCTACGCTCTGCTATTTGGACAAATATTATCATTTTGCTGTGGAGTACTCAGACAAACATGGTGTAGACTACATGTGAGGTCTCGGAGCACATGTCATTCCGGGTGTACTTGCTGTGTCTGGGCCTCGCGTTATGAGATGATGCACCGTGGAATACAACCCAAACACCTGTCTTTCTGACAAGGTTCCCCACAATATTGAGAATTCAAGTACAAGTGTGAATATGGAAATAAAAATGAGCAGCCTGTGTGCCTTCGGACACGGGGGGGGGGGAGATAGTTAGACCAAGAATAGGCTAACGTTTAAAGGCATGTAAAATGTGTGCTTTGCTGAATCCATGATCCATGAAGATATGATAAAGGTTATTCTAACTTTGTAAATGCATATGAGCTGTTACAAAGTTACAAAGAAAGCTGCTTTATATGAATACTTGAAAAGATAACATAAAAATATTATACTACATACTCCATATAGAATATGATTATTACAAATGTACACGATTACAAAATTTGCTTTCTTTAATTGTTAAATAAGATCACTCACGCTTTGTACAAAATGGCTCCTTAATTGAAAATTATTCCCAGCTATCTTGGGAGAAGGTTTATTTTCTACTCATAAAGGTTATTGTTATTAGATAATATTCAGTTTCATAGCTCTTACAACTATTCTTAGCTTGCCAGACTAAGAGACAGAGTGATTTGTTGGCTTGGGACCAATTGAACAATCTTTGATCTGCTGCGGTTGTTTGGGCCGTCGGCATCGCCAGCGCTTTGAGCACTCAGGCCGGCGGGAGAAAGAAAGAAAAAACTTTCCCCAAAAGGTGTCGGCAATCTCCCTCTGGTCTGTCCGCGTCATGGGGGGAATGCATGCAAGTGGTCCTTGGAGACTCTCCCTGGCGTGGCCCTCAATGGCAAACGAGTTTTAATGGGGAGGTCAGGGAGAGTTCCTGACCAGCAGGGCCAAGGGCCAGGTGGCACATCACAGCGTCCCCGTGTGCAGCTATCCCCAGAATGCGACACTGTGGCGTCGGCGAGTTTGCCTCTGATCAGGAAGGGGAGGGCTGGGCAATTCCGTGTTGCCAAATGCTGAGGGCACCATGGCATGGGCCCACGGTGCCAACTCCAGGCCAAGCCGTGCTGCCTTTACGGTCCAGCGCAAGAGCTTTTGTAGTTACAGGGATCACAATGTGATACATGATGGGCATTTGTTCCTTTTGTTTTTTTATTTGGTGACCCAAAACTGTATTGACACGTCTCATCACTACGGCGTACAAGTGCAGATATATGAATGGAATATGGAGAGAAGTTTGTGTCTGATTCAATGATGGGATTTTAGAAATATATTTTTGTAATGGGTCAAATATTATAAGACAATCTGAGGTCGGAACAAAGACGTCAATGTGTCAAACCCGATTTGAAGGAATCGACCTTACGAAACGAGTCACTAGCGCCATCTGATGGTCACACTGTGGCATGTATGAACAACACAACAGCCACATCTGGAAAAAGCCATTCTAGTTGTTGTTGTTTTTTCTGTCGCTTTTCTCAAGTCCCTCTTGGTGAGGCGGACAAGGACTAATGAGACAGCTTATGGCCCACAAAGTGGTTCTGTCATCTTTTGGCTATTGAAGAGGAGAAGGGCTCCGCTGCCACCCTCAGCTGCTCAGACACATTAGAAAAGCCTTCCAAAAGGCCAGCTGCCTCATGGTTTTCACGGCACAATCAGCCCAAACCACAAGCCTAAGAATATGGACGGATGTCTGGGGCCTAAATGAAGTCCCAAGTCACATGCAGGCGATGCAACCCAAGCCTGTTGATCACATATAGCCACCAAATAAACTGTGGATCAAGGCAGCGGTTGTGCATATAGGCCTACAGCTGAAATTATCATTCAATAAACTGTTAACAGGAACAATTTAGTCAGATTGACGTGAAAGGACTGTCATATAAGCACTTTGAGTTGACAACGGTAACTCCAGACGGAATCATGTGATTATCAACATTCAGTACTTTCCGACTATATTTCAGTGCTAATTCAGTGTGGCACTATCGATAATATAGTCTTGTGGTCTATCTGTAGTGTGATGCAGTGCTTTAGCTGGATTTACATTGTTTCAAACAGCAGCTCTTTGATCCGATATGCGTCTAGAACTGTTACTCTGTAGAAGTCTCAAGTGTAACCCTTAAGTGTTTTGGTTCTAGAATCAGATTTATTTCGCAATTACTCTCCGATCAGAACACATGCTAAAATGTGAATATACTCATAAGCTGTCTATTCATCTAATGACGAATGACGTTCATTATTCAACCTGCCATCAACCTCATAACTCACATTCCGGTGAATTATGATTACTCGGCGCACAAAGTCGGGTTGTCAATACGTTTAATTTGCATTACATGCAGTGTTAATTAGGCCTAGTATAATCAGTGTGAGCGGCAGTTAAACTTTTGCTTGTGCGTACATGATTCTGCTTAATTACTGGATGCAGTGTAGCCAATAAACTGAGGATGAATTAGGTGGCCTTGTATACTGACTCAGTCCCTCATTAAAGATGAGAAAGACCTTCGCTAGGTGATGAATATCCTCTGGTTTCCATTCGGTAATCACTTGTTTTTAAATTTGTGTGAACAGATGTATGGCTTATTAACAGCTGCAAAATGTTATGCGACCCATACAAGTCTTGTATCATCATTTTCAAATGTTTGTTGCTCATTACAAAACAATGGCATCGTCTGCATTGTGTACGATGGAAAAGTGAATCATTTCAACATTTTGAATCCTTCTCCTACTCATTCTGAACAAGACTTCAGCCTGACTGTTTGCCTGTCCTTCTGCTCGTAATGGCAAAGCACGTATTATCGTAATGCTTTCAAACAACAATGGCAGTTAAACTAAGCTATTTCAGGAAAGTCCAATTGCTTAACCATGGTATGTGACAAGATGCACATGACAAAAGCAGCCACACTGGTTTAGCCACTCAAAGCCTATAATTGTCATATTGTTAGAATGTTTTGCTCTGCCACCCACCATTTAATTATAAATATATCTTTCCGATGTCGGAAATGCCCTTTATGTAAGAGGCTTTTAGGGTACTTTTAAAATTTCTTTCAAACTCAATAATTACAATACAAATAAATAATTAATTAAAACGAACAGCACAACACACTTGAATGCAACGACCTGTTGAGACAGGACGAGGATTTTACCTTTAGAATGTTGTTTTGCTGCACAACACAAGCAAACTTCAAATTTTTTAGATACTTGGGTTACTGTGCATAATGGTGTTCAACAAACAGGTTCATTAAGAGGATCTTACGTCACTGGTATAAACAAACCCTTTACGTAGATTGACAACAGCAACGACAAAAGCGCAACCTTATTATTTTCTAGATATCGAATGATCCATAAGGAGCCCATCTGCTCTACACGACAGCAATGTGAGCGAGAGCGATAGCCAGAACACAAGTAGAAAGATAGAGAGCGCCGAGGGACAGTCGCACAAGTAAGCGTGACAGCAAACACAACTGGCCATTGAACAACACCTTGGGCTGTGTCTGGTGTCTGCGCTGTCCAAAACAAAAAACCATGCTGCCCATGGGCTGCCCGTGTGTTCGGAATCCTGCACATATCGCTCTTCACTGTCATCTATCCTCAGCATCTTTACTGCTGCTGCCAACAGATGGTGCTAGTGCTGCACGGCAGACATAGCTGCTTCCAGCCCCTGCTGCTGCCAACAGTACAGTAAACACACTGTCCAGATGGTGCCCAGAGTGTGTATTTGAACACCGATTCAGAACGCCACTGTGGGGGCAAGATGTGATCAAGCTAAGGATAGAGAAGGAGAAAACAGCAGTTTGTTGCATCTGTATGGACTTGTTTGGTGTGAAAAGTGTGTATATAACCACATGCATGCATGCAATAGCAAATGCAAACAGCCCACATATATGTGTGTGCTTGTGGTTGTGCAAATTATGTGTGCGTGCATGTGTGTTTGTGAATGCATGTGAGTTCAGCAATGTGTTTCCATTCAAAATAGACCAAGCTCTTCACACCTTCCAAAAACACACAATTTCCTTAAAAATGTATTTCAGAAACATCTGCTCTATTCCGTGGATTATCTGTCCATGTTATGAAAACCAGTCCGCCCTTTCTTTTATCATATATATAAAATATCAAAACAATTTGTCACCTCCAATTATAGTTTTCATGTTGCTTGTTACAGCCAAGTCAGGAGAGATCACATGTGTATAGGGTGTTTTTAAAAAATTAAAAAAATGCTATTTCCTTGTCAACTGGATGATGTAACTTCAACATTAATACGTCTATAGAAGTTCTGTGACACATTTGCAATACAAAGTCAAGGGTTAGTCTACTATATAGTAGGCTAATGGTTTTGTTCTGAATTTGGGTCATCTGCATCTAAGATAATATACAGTAGTTAAAAAAAGAAAAAGAAACCATTACAGACAGACCCAATTAAAATAAAACAAAACTACAAAAACAATCCTACATATAGATGGTCATGCATAACCAATGGGTCAGAGCCAACAGCAACACTGCAGGGAGCAGTATCATTCAGCTCACAAAATATGTGCATTTCCTATGATGTTACAACACAAGCCAACTCAAGCTTAAACATGCTTATCAAAGGAAGCACTTGCTCCAAAAAGCTTGCAGTGTCGAAAGCACAGACAAACACACACACAAACGCACAATACTCTGTGTTTGCGCTGGCAAGGCTGTGTGGTAGGGTGACCATGATGTTTGTTTTGTCTTGTTGTTTTTTGTCTCCTTTATTTAATTTCTTATCTTCCTCAAAGAAGCCAACAAGCAACCCACAGCCCCCACACACACACACACACACACACACACACACACACACACACACACACACACACACACACACACACACACACACACACACACACACACACACACACACACACACACACACACACTCCCCCCCCTCTGATGTCGCTTGTGCGTCACAACAGGAAGGCCTATCTGCTATTGGAAAAATAACAGAAAAAACTGAACAAAAAAAAAGAGACATGCATTGTTTTGCAATAGCCACATTTGCTCTTGGAGGACAAAGCCTTCACCACGCGATTGCAAAGATTTATTTTCTACACTTTTCAATTACCGCTCGCCTGACACACGAGCCCATCCCTGGACCCACATCACCCCTGCTGCTCTCAAAGCATAGAAATAAGAGTGTTGGGGGAGAACAATAAATAAATAAAGGGATGCATCTCCCCGTCACACAATGAAAGATTTCATGCCACTCCAACGGGTGTGTCAGCGTTTCAACCAAGGCCCCGGCTGAAAGAGACCCTGATAAACGCTGTCTTTCCATGTCCGACGTGGAAGGAGTTGGCCGGTGTGTTAAGAAGACCCCAGGTGAATTGTTTACGTTGTCTATGCGCAGATGTAAAAGGAAGATGTAAACGATTCATGTGAAGGACGTGAATGATTTAGTTAAACTCACCCCCTCCAACGGTGGTGGCGCCTTTTGAAGTGTTGGCTGTTGACGATCAACTGACAACAGTTCTATTCCCAACCAGTATTCAGCAGCCCCCATAAGCTGTTTCCTTGTTTTTTGTCCCACCCAGGTTAGCACATATGATTTAGCCTAGCTTCGAAGCTTTCTCCAATAGTGGCCAGAAACAGAGAAATTAAAGAAGTTGAAATTCTGTATGCCATAGTGCATGCTCACGCACTTAGAGACTGAGATGCGCAGTCGCGCACCTTGTAAAGATAGAGGCGGTGTTTCAGGCAGTGTGACTATTCAGAATTCTGAACGACAGGGAAGATTTCAATAAGTTACGAGGTAAAGTGTAGCCGTATTTTTGTTTTACTGATTTAAATGCCCCGTAAGCATTCTGTGTTTACACCCCACTGCGCATTGCTCACGGACATGGAGACAGAGAGTGTGAGGCAAGCAGTTTGATTCCTTGAATGTTACATTTCCTGGTCATGAGCGCTGAGGAGAATTTTGGATCGAACTGTGGATTTTGTGTTGCTTCATCCCACTGGTTGCAATAGATGGGGAGCGCACCTCCTCCTACACTTGCCCTCGCCAGTTATTAAGATTTTGCTCTGCATTCAGAATTCTGAATCATCACAATGACTAACGCGGCCCCCGCGGCGCGCAGAACTCTAACTAAGGGCCTCAGTCCCTCGGTCCGGGAGAATGTGCGGGTAAACAAAGAATCGAAACGTGTGGGTTTGATTGTTTGTGGCCATTTTTGGTGAAAGCTTCCAAGCCAGGGCTTGGATGCCCTCACCTGGGATGCACAAAAAACAACGAGTTAGCAATGGGAGCTGCTAAACACTTGTTTGTGTTGTTTGGGGTATAATTGACGTTGAATGATGGCCAACTGCCCAGTTTGGGAAGGCACCTGTATCGCCATGGAGACTGATTTACATCTGGACTTAGACAAAGTCAACAATTAACCTACAAGAATATGTGTGTGTGTGTGTGTGTGTGTGTGTGTGTGTGTGTGTGTGTGTGTGTGTGTGTGTGTGTGTGTGTGTGTGTGTGTGTGTGTATCTATACAGACATAGCAATAGCACTGAACTTAAAATATGACTTGCATGAGTTACATGAAAGAGTTCAACAGCAGTTTACAGCGAAATCCCCGTTGAACGTTCCCACAAAGCACAAGCATGTGAGGCAATTGAAGCAAGAATAGCAAGAGTTCCCCCACCTCCCTCCCCAACACACACACACACACAC
This sequence comes from Gadus chalcogrammus, assembly GCF_026213295.1. NCBI lineage: Eukaryota > Metazoa > Chordata > Actinopteri > Gadiformes > Gadidae > Gadus > Gadus chalcogrammus. The sequence goes on along the minus strand of NC_079427.1, from coordinate 14,217,255 downwards.
ACACACACACACACACACACACACACACACACACACACACACACACACACAGACACAGACACAGACACAGACACACACGCACACACACACACACACACACACACACACACACACACACACACACACACACACACACACACACACACACACACACATTTTTTATATCTGGCCTGGGAAAAATGTATGAAAAAAAAAGCGATACTAAATGTGTCCTTGGAGCAAAGAAAGTGTTTTTCAGAGGCTTCTCTAGTTGTGTAATGGTATGCACAGGAGCGTTTTATCTCTTCCCGAACCAAAGACCCGGTACACTGCTCTTTAGAACAAACCTCCCACCTCAATCAATGAGTTAATTAACATGGCCTACATTTGCTGTGAGGAGTGTTGACTAAACTTCACATCAATCTTGACTTTCAGCCCCGTTATCCTGTGGAATGGATACAGTTCTCAAGGTCCTCCTAATCAGACGGCCCGTTTAAATTGGAGTCCCGCCAACAGGGCTTTACAGATACTGAGGCAAAGAAAGCTTTAGTTGAGATGGTAATTTCGGTAATAAAAGAGAGTAGGTAAAAAAAGGGTCAGAAAAAACAAAACATCAAACCACTCCCACCTTCAGTGGCATTTAGTCGAGTCCTTTGTCACCTTCAGAATCTGCCTCCTCGATTATATTTGCTACAAAAAACGCCTTCTCAAACACACTGGGGGCTTTTTATCTCCAGCAGGTTTTTTTTTTTCATTCTTTTCAGAAAGGGGCTTCTTTTGCGATATTATGATGATGATGAGGATGATGATGATGATGATGATGAGGATGATGATGATGATGAGGATGATGATTATTGGTATTATGTAACAGTGGGGGCTTGCGAGTTATATGTTACAAATATTGTGTGTTATATATTTTTTATATTTTTGACGCTAACCGTGAATGGTGTCGACCTCGATCTGTCATCTTTTCATATGCCCCCACTAATGGAGACATTTTACAGCCTTTGGAGGAGAAGAGTATAAAGGGATCAACAACAATTTCTTCCTTGCACAAATCTGGGCTGAACTCCTAGCTGTCCTCTTGGACGCAGCTCCTCTGATGGTCAACGACTACCGCCGTGCAGTCTGAGAATGCAGTTTTTACAACATGATTTACGGACAAATATTTCCAGTAAAAGACCATGCACGATTGCCATTCTCGCAATTTGGAAGAAGTATGCTGCAACAATGCTGGACTACATCAAATCTAATTGCAGTTTGTCGGGTGAAAGGTCTAAGAAGAAGAATTCTCATGTGGCCCAAAACACAATTGACAGGGACGTGTAGTGGCTAGGGGGAGGAGGTTGGGGTCCCTGACAACCCGGCTCTTACCATCGTGCTTGGTTTGGGGAATTCCTCTTTGATTTCAGTGACTCACCTCTAAGCATCCATTACCCTGCCACTCTTGGACTTCCGTCCACCAACAGCTCCCGGTGTCACTGCGGGCTTCAGACAAAATAGATTTAAAAAAAAAACGGAAGAACATGCAAGAGCTCAACCAACTCTGCTTGAAAGTTGCCTTTACCTTCCAGGAGGGGTTGTTCAATCCACGGAGTCATCAGGATCACCAGCGGACCCAGAGGACCCTATCAATGATCAAACACCCATTGAAAAACTGAACCCGGAAGGGTCAAGGAAGCAGAGAAAAGTGGACCAATTGAAACTGCTATCCCGATGAGGAAGCAAACATTTTCTTTTAGGGTACACATAGGTCTATCGACGTGCCTATAGATGTTTGGATTGCTACAATTTCATTTAAGCTAGATGAGTTCTTCTTGTGTGGCCATTGAAGAAAGAGCTATTTGAAATAATAGCAAAGGCAAGTCTTTTTTATTGCTTTCTATGTAATAATAATAATAATAGATTCAATTTATATTGCCCTTTTCTCACACTCAAAGCGCTTGTCAATTGCGCTGGATACAATATAGGGTCCTAGGTGTTCAACCTCAAAGGTATCTGAAGGAAGCAATTCCAGGCATGACGTTGACATCACGTACTAATTAATCCGTCTTAAAACCACCACACACACACACACACACACACACACACACACACACACACACACACACACACACACACACACACACACACACACACACACACACACACACACACACACACACACACACACACACACCAAAAATGGCAGAGGGAGATGAACAGTCTTTTTTACCTGGTGAACTTGCTTCGATTGACAGAAATGTGGTCTTGATCCTTTCAATCCGGCATGGCTCACTCTAACGCATGGTGTGAATCGAGAGACTAGGTTATTGTTGAATAAATCGTGTTATTAACAATTTAACTGAACAATTTTACCGATGTAGCTGACAGGTATATTGAGCACTGGTTTAAAAAATTATAAAAGTAGGTTCTGATATAATATAATTCTGTACCAGGTTTTTTAAGTTTAGCTTGCTACATTTCTCTGGGGGGGTAGGCCCTAAGTTAGTTTCTGTGTAGTGAAGCATAATTCAATGTTTCCTAGACTAATCAAAGTTTGCACTGTCTCGCACTGTGGCAGTTTTTTAAATTAAAAATTAAAAGTAATGAGAATAATATATTCTTTATGTATTTTAATTGAATTACTAAAAAATGACCCAAACACTATAACTACCATCAATATTAAGGCGCGTTCATCGTCCTGGTGATAACGAGGTGGCTCGCCAGTGATGACGCTCATGCTTATGCGTGTTCCCGACAGCGACCGTTCATGTGCGCTGCGTTGGGAATCTAAAAGCTAGTAGGATCAATTTCTTAGTAGGATCAGTTTCAAGTTTGCATGTCTTTATTTCCTTGATCACCTACTGTCTTTTTGCTTTTATTTATGAGAAGCAAACAGTACTGACACTGTATGGAAGGCAATACTTGCCCTAATCTAGAGCTGGTTTACCTGTGCACAACGTTTACAACTGAGCAAAGTTGATTCCAACAGACGGTTACAACGTCAATCAATAGCAAAGTGAGTGACATGATGGTTTATTCTTTTATAATTGAGTAAAACGTTCATGTTCCGCCATGTTTATGCGAGTCACTAGTAAACCACACGTCACCAACTGGGGCAACTCTGTTATCAAAATTTGGCCCCAGTTGCCGAACGGAAGTAGAATGATAAGAGCGTCATGGTGTCGTTCAAGAGAACATTCTGACGTCGTGGAAATGTTTTCCCCATAGTTTCCAGTGATGTGAACGCACCATACGCAGCTGAACCTTTTATAATATGTCCATGAGCAGAACGCAGCTCCTATACTTCCGGGATGGAGTTTATGTGACGTCATGATGTACAAGCCATGGCTCACAGAAAAGTCGAAATGTGTGCCCTATCAGCCCAGTGCAAGTACCGATCTTATGAAATATATCGGCTATTATATATTCACCTTAACATTTACCTGTTATGTTAACCACGTCTCCGTATGTATGACGCTTGGAAAGGACCTAGGAAAAGATCACCGCGGTGCTAAGAAAATCTGAGAGCTACGTCTTGAAACTTTTCCCTGTGCGTACTAGATGTGCTGTTTCTTTCGGGCTGTATAAATGTCGTCAACATGGGGAAAGATTTGACATTAGTTGGAATTCTAATTAAAAAAGGAATAAAGGCTACCAGCATTCACAAAAGGGAAACAAAATAGTTGTCACATAGCTAATGGTTGCTCACGCTAATGTTTTACGGATCACAATTAGTATGATTGTATAAAAATAATTGTTGGACGTTTGTTTTGGTGAATGGACGAATTGTGATTTCCTTAGGGCTTTAACGGTGCTACGTTGTTCTGCATAATGAGTGCCATAGTTTCCTCAAGGTTGGACATTAAGGCCCCGTTTACACAAAGGGAAAACGCAGATATTTCCACACGGTTTGGCCTCTCATTGACACAAAAACGCAATTTTTATCACAGAAAACGATAATTTCTAAAAACTCCGGCCAAAGTGGAGATTTCTGAAAACGCCATGTTATTTTGGAAAACGGAGGGGGAGAAATCCTACTACACAAGAGATTGTGTAGCAGGGATACACTCCTAATACCAGTTGACGGTGGAATGTACAAATGACCCTGCCAGAGTAAGACCTGAATCAGAAAAATCCATAATGACTGTTTTATAGTCATAGCTTGCTTTTATACTTCATAGAGAGCCCTGCCTTCAATATGATGGCAAAAAAAAAAAATGCAGCCGTGTCGTCTCTTCTAATGAATTAAATTGTTGAATCCCCTTCAGCCACAGAGATTTGTAAAGATGATTATGTAAAGGTATGTTGCACCTAGCCTATCCTTGAGAGCAATCAGGCCTCCTCTTGTAAATCCCTCTCCAGGTCTAACCTTGATTTAGCCTTAATTGCACCCAGAGGGTTTCAATTCCTGCGTTCCCATATCCATACTACCATACTACTTAGTATTTCAGATAGTATCGAAAATGCAGTACGCCAAAAATACCAGGATGTTGTGCTACATCCGGTCGCATTTTGCAGTCCAAGCCAGCATGCTTTTTGGCTTTTCTGCTCCACAATCCTCTGCGCAGCAGAAGATACGTAACATCTGCTGAACCCCTGGAAGTCGATTGGTGACACTACAGGTGTGCAAATCAGTGAAATCCCTTTAGTATGTCCCAATTGTATGCATACTGTGTGCAATAGTACATCGTTTGTAAGGGTAGCTGCAGTATGTCCTACAAGAGGTTTTGAAAGATTTGGAAAGCAACTCACCTAGAGGGATTCATTCGGGTTAAAGGTCTTGGGGATCAATGAGATTCAGAATCAAACCCAAGACTCTTATATATTCATGTTCAATTAGCAATGCTAATAACTCTTATATAACTGAAACAAACTTCCCTTCCGGATTCAGTAGAGACAAGGACATTCTAGTCTGGCTGAGCGGAAATGGACAGCGTCTATAGCGCTAGCGTCGGATTCCACCACTACTCCTCCTCTTCCTGTTGCTGGCTTTCCCGTATTGTGCTCCCCCTCAAACTCAGAACTAGTTAGTATGGCGAGTTATGAAGAGGACTGTGACGGCGCTGTAAAGCTAGCATGTTTGGCTCTTTCCGTCGAAAATTGCAAAGAACTTCAAAAAAATGTGCTTACAGCATTTGCTGAGGAAGAAAGATGTTCTTGCACTATTTCGTATGGACACCGCTGCTGCTTCCCGGGGTTAGCCCCGCCCTAGACGATTGTGATTGGTTTAAAGAAATAAAAACAGGCCAGCCCAGTTTCCCCCCGGATAGACGGCTGTAAATAGCGTGGTTCCAGACCATTCTACTTGCTGTAGTTTGGTCTGGCTTTGCGAGACTAAAGGTCTCGAGACTAAAGACGCGTATAAAATCGGCAATTTTTCCATAGGGAACCATTGGTTTACGCGCGTATGAGGTGCGTACACGCGTATCAAGCGTACCAAGCAACATTTTACTCGCGTATGGGGCGTATGAGGCGCGTATATATACGCGCGTATATATACGCGCGTACATATACGCGCGTACGCGAGGAGTTCAAAAAATTGAACTTTTTACGCTCATACGCGTGATACTTAGCCGCAATAGCCAATCAGTGTGGAGCTTGACCCGACGTCACTGGCAGAGAGTAGTGACCCTTGCACAGAAGCATACGGCCGACATCTTTCTTTATTCTGGGTGGAAATAGTAACATAGTTACGCCATTAAATGCGTTTATGGAAACATTTTTAGCGAGAAATGTGTGTTTTACTTTCATAATGTTCACTCGGTGAATGTGAAGGATGTTTGGTTTGATAGTTATGACGAAGAGTGAACGCTCCGTTCACTTGCATGGACAGAGTCTCTGGTTGCTAAGCAACCTCAACGTCTTGGCGGACTATTTCTCTGCCGATCAACACTACGAATGCTGGAAACACACCAGACACACCATGTGAAGTTATTTAACCCGATTATTGTTATTTATATCCGAGATTTATTTAATCTAACCCGATCCAAGTAGCTGCGTACGTAGGACCATTTTTGACACAAAATGGTCAAGCAACATTTTAGCTGCGTATCGCGCATACATGGTACGCGCAATACGCGCTTGGTGTGTTCGCACCTTAAGGACATCGCCACAAGCAGTGTATTTGTTATGACCAGTGTGTACAAACAGGATGATGTCTTATCAACATCAGGAAATAAAATAACAATAAGAAACAGATTCACACCGGTGACATTTTTTGTCCATTGAATATATAATAAAAATATAAATTGCTTTAATTTGGCCTTGAACAACAGCATCTGTCAGCATGCGCACACGTCTTTGAACTCTTTGGTATTCATCTTGACATCGCTTCCTTTTCACAGCTCCAATGCTCCAGTCTTATGAATTGAGACGGATGATAAAAACAAAAAAGACAAAAACTAAAGGAAGAGAAATAATGACGTTAAATACGCAAAGCACAACTATTTTTTTACCATGCCATTTCGAGTTTCACATTAAGTATTCCTCAGCAGTATGCCATCAGGTATTTAGGCTTCACAGCCGTGCAGTCACTACCAAGGCGATATAATGCCCTTTATGGGTGCTACTGCGGCAGGGGGTGAAGGCAGAGCGTTTATGTACTGCTCCATTAAAGTGCAGAAGCCTGGGTGTGTGTTCTTTTTTCCCAGAGTTTAATACGATGCATTGGCAGTAAATATCCGTGCAAGATGGTAACGTCTGCAGCTTAATGGAGGGTGCAGGTCGCCAAGGAGAGCTTTTAGCACATAACTGACAAGCAGTAGAGAGCTTAATGCACTGAAGTCTCTTCTTAAGTCAAATGTCCAGAAGAGATTCCTTGGTATGGCCTCCTGGATCATCGAGGGTGACCTGTGAAATAACAGCGAGCCTCTAGTGTTTGGTCAGGATGGCAGGAAGAGATTGAGGTCTAGTTTCCTCTCTGGATGTTAACATTTACTCCTGTATTTTCCACCACTTTTCAGTGAGTAGCTTGGGCTTAATGAGCCATGCAAGGTAATTAACTGCAACAGAAGCCTCCGCCGGCACTACTTTCCTCTTCCTCTTTTCCACTCCACTTCCGTCGGTCCTCTCCTTTTCACTCCTCTCCCCTCTTTTCCATTCCTCCACCTGTCTGCTCCTCTTCTCTCCTACTTTGCTCTCCTTACCACTTCAATTTGTTCCTCTTTTCCCTTTCTTTTCCTTCTCCCTCTTATTTTCTCTTCTATCCTTTCAGATTATTTTCCTCCTCTTCCTTCTCTTTCCTCAAGCTTCCTTTCCTCCTTGTGACACTTGTTTTCATTGTTGATCGTCTGTCTCTTTGTTTGTCAAGAAAGCACATCCAGTGGTCCAGTCTGAATAAGCACAGTAGACATAAACAATACTGATCGCTTATGAGAGATTTTGACAGACAAGCAGACAGAACATCAAGCTACACAGAGACATGTGCGTATAGGGAAGGTGAGGCTCATATTACCCGTAATTAACTGTGGAACACAGCCAATATCGGGATCCCACTGGAGACAAAGACAAGGTGAAGTACAATGGGCCTACATGATGAAACTTGAGGCAATCTGAAAATGTTATGCCCATCTGGGAGACATTGACAAAATGATTCATAGATTTTGTTTTTGAAGTTGGATCCTTGTTGAAGGATAATTTAACGTTTTTTTAATTGGCTTGCCATGGCATACAAATAATAACGATGAACCCATTCCTAAAGATTTATAAAATATTTGAACACTTTGATGACATTTGTAAGGTGACGATTCAAACGCATCATATGGTTATCAATCATTATATTTAATTGCTTGTGAATCCCTCTTAGCATTGTACATGTTTATGTTTTACATGTTTTTAATTCAAGTATCGGTAGTGTCATGGCACATAATTAATAGCTTGATTTCATTTTATAATTATTACATGTTGCTTGCAGCAGCCATTCATTGCACGCTTCGCACACAGTTCACCACACTGCCACGCACTAGTTATTTTAAGGGCCCAGAGGGTTCATATTAAAGATCTCCCGCAAGCCCAGGGTATAAACTGGGATGAGGATGGATAAATAAATAAGCATCGTCCTTCTGCACCGTCTTTCCCGTAGCTCAGAGTCAAAAAACACGGCGACAAACTCAAAACACTAGTCCATTCGTAGCGATGGGTGCGGAGGAAAAAAAAAGTTCAACAAAACACAAACTGTTGGTAATATTTACTTCCTTGTTATTCCTCACCGCGGAGCCAGAACTGGGTACCGTACAACATTAAAATAAAAGAGGATGGTACTTTAAGGTGCGGCGGCTGGGTTAGAGGTGCTGGCAGTCCACCCAGGATTAGATAGCTGATCCACAGTAAGCCGGCGTCCGGGGCCCAGTGTGGCGTTGCGTCTTCTCGCCGCCGTCTCCTATTGATCCCATGGCTCCTTAACGAGTTCTTCTCGCGCCGCGGGGGATTTCTGTCTGGCCGATGCGCACCGCTGTCAGTCTTCTCCCGATGAATGAGTGAGTGAATGTTCATCTCTCCATGGGCCATTAGTCCACGTTTCATGATTGAGTTTGCGCTGCCGACTCTCTCTGTTTGGATAGGATAAGATGTTCGCGTAGATTGCTGGGGGAAACACAGGGGGAACTAAAGACACCCCATGCCCCTCAGGCTGGCAGGTCTGGACTCGCATACAGCAGTGTTGTGTAAGGCCATCCACTAGTTTTTAACGACTGGCTTATAACGAGGGGAACTATAGGAAGATGCATGTAAACATAGCTCTGTACTGACAACAAGAGTTGCATACTTACTACTGTCAGCATGGCTTAAGTCCCAGTCTCCATGCGTTTTTTTGGGCGAGAGCAAAACAGCATCGTCTAGGGGAAAGAGTGTAATTGATGTGCTGCCAGCGGCTGTGGCCCTAGCGCCGCATACTCCTTATTTAATGTAGGCCTAGTCAGCGCTGCGGCAACAGTTACAACTACAGCCTTTCTAAGAAGACACTGACAGAATACCAAAGCAGGCATCTTGATCTGTATTGGCCAGTTATTGTTTCTGGATTCCTACATATTATTGAAATTGCTACTGGTGGTTTCATTGTAGCTCTCCATGCTGTGTGGCATATCTGCTGAATATGTGCACTTGCTGGTCAGGCCTGGTCGACAAGCCTTTAGCTTTATGCTGCTGGCTAACAAGGCAAGAGTTTTTTTCCGTTGTTTTGCCTCAGTGAGTTTGAACTTTTTAAGTGGTTCAATTTAATCAATTCTACATCAAAAAACACCTCAGACAGAACAGTTGTTTATATGTGATTGTTGTTTATGAAAAATCAATTTAGCTATTTTCCGCTAACTGGTCAACCATAGAGAGCCATGTGTGCATGTGAGGATAAGTGTAGTTTTGTAGATGTGTGTGCATGTGTTCTTGCATGTGTGTGTGTGTGCGTGTGTGGGTGTGCGTGTTTATGTTCCCCCCTGCTGCCGACCCACACACACAATCTTACAAAGAAACGCACACATATAAAATGTGTTTTTTTCCAAAGGGTCAGGTGAATCTCCGGGATTACCTGACCCTTCCAACCTCCCCCTATGACTTCTCTCACACTAGGGGGATTGCCAGAGGATGCAGGGGGTCAAGGGTGGATCTCTGGATTTTACAGTCAATAAAAGGAAATCCCTGTTGCCGACCAGGCCTTTTTTGATTGGTACGCCTCTGGTGTCAGCAATAGACAAACGGCATCCAATGCATCTATGTTGCACCACTATCTCTGACCAGCTATCTATCCAACCATTTGTTAACACACTGTACCCCATCCCCCAACCGCCCCTCTTCCAAAGAAAAACTCCAACCAAAGATGTGATGTTGTGCTTTGTTCTGTTATTCCACCAGCATTCCTGCAAACATCCGTGGGAATAGCTCTCTTTGTACCCGCCTCACCAGCCCCGATGACATTTCGCTGTGTGTCCACTATGCCGACAAGACCTGGGTCGATATCTACAAGCCCTGCGCACTGAACTGTAACCGCTACTGTGTGGGAGTGTGGAGGAGGTCTGGGAGGCTCCGGAGAGAACCGTGGTGGGAATTTGGCTTGCAGTCCGGGCGTATGGGAATGAGCGGTTTGTACTGATGCTTGGACAGCCGAGGTAGAAACATCCTCTGTCTCGGGAGAGCGGCGGAATGGGAGAAAGGTTCGGCTGGACTCGTTTGAATAACTTGAGCAGCTCAAAGGGAAATCGCTGCTCTCTGTATTTGCTAATTTAAGAGAGTATTGCTTTGTTAGCATGTTGAGAAATAATCGTGGTCTGCAACATCAACTCAAAATCGGACTTTGGAAGTCGCTGGTGTTTGTGATCCAATTTGGAAAAATGACATCAATGGTCCAATTTCTCTGCACATTTGAGGTGGAAACAGTTGAGAATGTTGTGAGGCAGACTGCATGAATTATTTAATGCCAATTAAAAATAATCACTTGATTTAACTCTGGTTCCCCAAATTTTTTGGCCTGTGACCCCATTTCTAGCTCTGAAAATGCCACCCCGACTTTTACATATGTGCATCTGCTTCATTACGTATTGCTTTTAATATGTCATGACATGTAAAATGTCCAATCAACATCTGCCGGTAATATCGATGTCCTGGTGAATGTAATCGAATCGCTCTACTAAGCATTCAGTGATTAGTAGTTTGCACGTGGCTAGGATACATTAGGAAGTCAGTTTGTATAAACAGCATACCTATGAGCCCTATTAAAATTAATTTTTTTTGCTAACATGGATCATCAAATATCTATAGCTTATGTCCGCAATCTCCTGCGACCACATATTCCACATGTGTCAAACATAAGGCCGGGGGCCATATCAGACTTTCAGTCAAATTCTAACCAAGCAATTATTTGCGTTTTCAGTTAATTTTGTCCCACATCTCTAACTTGCATGGCACTACAAATCCCAGCAAGCACTGCAAACGTGTTCCTGAACACGAATATCCACGAATGCATAGTCTACTGAGACATCGATTTCTTCTCAAACTGCATACGAACAATTGATACAAAATGCCTGAAGAGATGCACCTCAGTCTGCTCAATGGCAAATTTTGTTTTAAATCAGGCAATAAAGTTGTAAATGCATAGCATCTGCCATCTGGTCAAAAGAAAAGTAAATTTGATAAAGTGGTCGGCGTCACAAACTGATTCAAATATTGATAGCTAATTTATAATAACGGACATTGCAATTTGTCCATTATATGTTAGTGATGCAGTTATTGTAAAATACCCATTGTTTTTTATTAAATAGGTATACTAACTGTATCGTCTCCTATTGTATTCAGTATAATAGTGTATATATTCATAAATACTGTACTTTGCTGAAGCTGTATGTTCCTAACGAAAGAGAAGGAAAACCATGAAATCCTGTCTGACACAAGCGGCTTGCTCTAATCTATTCTCATATGTTATAGGATGATCGAACATTGGGAAGTGTGTGTGTGTGTGCGTGTGTGTGTGTGTGTGTGTGTGTGTGTGTGTGTGTGTGTGTGTGTGTGTGTGTGTGTGTGTGTGTGTGTGTGTGTGTGTGTGTGTGTGTGTGTGTGTGTGTGTGTGTGTGTGTGTCTTCCATATTCTCTGATGACGGTGCTCAGAGACCACAACGAGCAGGACCTGTAGGTAGACCACTTCGAGCTGGAAATCACTTTATTTCATATTGATGTATTTTATTTGACTGCAGACTAACATACTGTTTGTCCATGTATTTTTGAGGCTCATGCATCCTTACTGTGACTCTTAGCCCACATTTTAATTTGAAGTGAGACATCTTTGCTATCAGAGAAACAACCTGAAAAACAAAAAGTTTCCATAACATGGATGTATTAAAATGCATCAACCTCATACGCAAACTGCCATTACTCTTTCCCAGCTGTAAGCTATGTAAATATATTTGATTATATAGCTTATAACAAAGTCTCCATTTTATAGACAAAGCAAACACGTAGTCATGACATACATAGCCTTTGTGAGGAAAATGAAATATAGGAAAAAAGATAAGGCACGTCACTGACGAGTAATCGATTGGGATGTACCCATCCCTAATGTGCATTGTGACATACAATATTAAAACAACATTAAAGTGGTGTACAACTGGAGGGGAAAAATGTATTATTCACATTGCTCACCAACAATCTCACACACACACACACACACCCACACACACACACACACACACACACACACACACACACACACACACACACACACACACACACACACACACACACACACACACACACACACACACACACGCACACACACAGATATGTCATTCTAGCTGCAGGCGACCAGTGAATGCAGCATCAATATATTTCGCTGTTGACAGGTAGAATAAAGTGAACATAGTCAAGGGGTCTTCCAAACAAAGCGTTCTCAGATCCACTGGGTCTCAGCACGGCCTCCCCTGCCTCATATGTACCTCCAGAAGCATTGGCAGCCAGACTTCCTGAGCACATACATACAGTGAATACGGACTGATCTAACTCTTCCAAGTAAAATGTAATATGAGCTCAATTAATTAATTGAGTAAATACTAAATAAAACTGATGTTGTGTCTTCTCAAAGGGTCATTGTAAGCAGTGTTTAGTGTCACCCACGTGTTACCGTAGCATACCCATCAAGACAAGGAAAACCATACAGGGAGTTTACACCCGCACGCACCAAAAGGAATCTTCTTGTGGAAGACTCGGCATGGACCACAAGACATCCATTAGGTCCATAGACAGCCTGCCACTGCAGCCCCACTCCTGACTAACGAGTCTCGGTAGCCCTGATTAGGCCTGTTGTTGGCTGTGTGTGTGTTTGTGCTGTGTGCGTCGTGGTCCAGAGCAACATCTCCCCCCATTCCCCCATCCTCCGTGCACCCAGTTGTGTAGTGTTTGGAGGGGATAGCAAGCTGTTCCATACACGCCTTGCCACCGCCACATGCGGCACACCTGCACACTCAACGTTACAAGCCCCCCCCTCATCGCTTAAAACATTCCCCACACGATGTGTGAGCCTGCACGAGAACATCTGCACACACTCACTCCCACACACACAGACACACCCACACAAACACACACACACACACACACACACACACACACACACACACACACACACACACACACACACACACACACACACACACATGCTCTCCTGTGTGGACACTGCTCTCTCTCAGGTGCTGATGGTTTGTAGCCGCTGAGCTGTGAAATGTCCACATTTTCTGTATTTGTGGCAGCAGAGAAAGCAACACTTCTCCTCACACGGATGTCTTTATTGTCCGAAGTGGGAACCAGGTGCAAAGCGGTGCACTGGGGATACATTTCAGCCTCAGGAACAGGGTTGATTTAATAGTTGAGTATTTTGTACTTATTTTATTCCAGGTGGTGATCAGTATCTGTCCCTCCCTCCCTCCCTCCCTCCCTCCCTCCCTCCCTCCCTCTCTCCCCCTCATCTACCTCGTATGATGGCATAAGTGAATAAAACATGCAGATGTTACCCGGACAGACACTCCCTGCATCCTAATTGCCTGGCCAAGAGGTAGCCTTTCTGAGGGGCTTTAATGTCTATGTTTTATGTGGCATGTAGTCTCTTAGTCACAGCCTATATGCACATGTGTGTGTGCGTGTGCAGTGCGTGTGGGTGTGTGTGTGTGTGTGGACGGGCATATACATGTGTGTATTTGCGATCTTGTGTGTATGAACATGTGGCACAGTTCTAAGGGAGCAGTTTACAGGGCATGTGAACGTGTTTTATGGGCACACGTGCGTCCTAATGCGCACAAGTGTGTGTATGTCTTCATCTGCATATATATACATCACTGGGTCTTGAACTAGTTCACAGTCCATACATGTTTGTATGCGGCCCTGTACCATACATGGGTGTATAGCAAGCGACCTCATCTACATACATTTTCCTCCCTCATTTGAATGCGCAACTTGTGGGGCTCGACCCCAGTGATAATTACCTGTTAAGCAGCGTGGAGGGACGCACCACCCACTGCAACTCTTTACCTCACTCAGTAAGGTTCAATGTGTGGGCCTACATGGGAACCCTGCCATGCGGTTATCTGGGGACCAGCAGCTCAGACATGACAGCATTTAGCTTCCAGCTTCCAGCCAGTTCAAATCAGCATGAGAGGATTTCAAGTACTGGGCGCCAACTGAGTACCGTGGCAAAGAGGTGGGGGCTTACGTTATGGGTTCGGGTTGGGGTTGGTTAGGGTTAGTGTGTACTGTGTGTAGTGTGTAGGGTTAGTTATTCCAGTCACAAAGGAAGAAGAAGAAGAAGAAGAAGAGAGAAAGAGTGGTTTGTGTCTTGACATCTTGGGAAGCTGTTTTTTGTAAGAAACAATCTGTATTTATTTTTGACACAGACATCTGGTCGCGGCACTCCAGCAAAAAGGTCAAGAGGGTCTCGCGGAGTGTGACAAATGACTGTTGATTGACCAGCGAGAAGGTTACAGCCCTGGCCGTGTGCTCGTCTGCTAACTAGACTGAGGGGTGGATATCATGTGAGGTTGACAAATGCAACTATCGAGCTGTGTTTCTTTGTCAGACCTCCACTACTTGATCTGTGGACTGAACTCGCTTGATTGGCTGTTCGGATTTGACTATTTATTTATTCAGCAGACAGCCGACAGGTTAGCTGTGGACATCTGGGACTGATTCCATTACCATTCTTCTGGGAGTGGGACACGCCTATCAACTTCAGTATTCTGCCCCTACATTATGTGTAAATCCTTCTCTTTTCCAGCATGCCAATTAGTGGTAACTACAATTGCTAGCTAAGCTATTATTTAAAAACCCTATATAGAGTTTCGAGGAATACTATATCTAAAAGACTACCCATTTACCCCATGGCATCTGCCAGCAAGAGTAACTTGAAGTTCAACAGCAGAAAGTAAAAGTCGTTTTAATGTATAATCTCACAGGGAGTGAGATGTTGGGAGCATTATGCGATACGTGCCAATCTTGTTATCCTTGGTTTTATTTACTTCCGTCAGCCAGGTTCTGAAATGAACACCTGTCCCCCCACAAATGCAGATAAACACCCATAATGACGATAATAACCCATACATCAAGTCCCTCGCCATCTTTCATTTAATTTCATGAAATTCTGGGGGATAACAATGTTGAAGTATCTAGAATATGGTATACATGTTTGTTTACGTGATTGTGATGATCTTAATTAAATTCCATAGCCAAATAAGCACTGTACCAACAGTTTCTCTTCCTCTTGGCTGGCAAGTTCAGGGTTTTCTGAATGTCTTCAGAAGTAGCAAAAGTACAAACCAAAGTGATGATAATGATGATGATGAAGATGATGATGATGAGGCAATCAGTTGGATGTACAACATCACACTACCAGCCACATGAAAGACACACAAACATACACACAACCAAGCACACATCAACCAAGCACACAAGTGGGTCAGTGTGAGTCCATTGAGAGGTGCTGGATATTTTTTGATACATAGCATCATTATTATTATTGTGTTTATATGGTTACATGATTTATATGTATTTTATATTAACTGAAATCATAATGTATTTGATATAACTTGATATAATATGCCAGTGACTGAAGCTTTCTGAATTAGCAGAGCAAGTACGGGTAGTGACAAACGCTATGGGATTTTGTTCCCCTCCTTCATCCATAATTGACGCAATAAGAGCATAAACAATTATTAAATCAGCACGAGACGAGCCTTGATGTCCATCCAAGTGTGTGACTTTATACCCTCACTCCCCCTCCTCTTCCTCGCACCACTTCCACTCCGCTGGGTCCGATCCTGGGGGGCGACTTCTCGGAAGAGAGACGCCGCCAAGCATTAAACATGACTCCACTCATGCAGCGTATGTGCTTGTATGATCCCCGCCAACACGCAGCCTCCTCACTACACACACACATCTCGCAGGACCCCCGACCATCCATGATGATGGGCCTTTGCAAAAATGCCTAGGAACAGGTGTCAGTTTAATGACGGGGGGGCCCCTGCTCGCGTCTGAGTCCGGCCCTGGCAGCCAGTTGCAGACTCCCGTTCCTTTAATTAACCTTGGAGGTCTGCGACTGAATTGCATTGACAAGCGAGTTGCAGGGCGCAACCGCGAGTACAGCAGGCACTATAAATATCTGCCAGTCTGTGCGACGCCCGCGCTTTTAATTAAGGCACCCGGGGAGCACACTCATATGTCTTCACACACACGCACAAGCATGCACACACGCACGCACACATGCATGCACGCACTCAGGCTCGCACGCACACACACACACGCACGCACACACACACACACACACACACACACACACACACACACACACACACACACACACACACACACACACACACACACACACACACACACACACACACACACACACACACACGCACACACACACACACACACACACACACACACACACACACACACACACACACACAAACATATCTCTGCGAGGTCCTACTCAGCCAAGTTCTGCTAACCAAGTTAGGATAGGGCATTTATCAATATTTTTGTCATTTATTTTGTTTTACAGCGACAGCAGTCAAAACGCAGATTTTGGTTCTTGATGTAATATCGCTGAAACCAGTCACAATATGCAGAATCTGTATCTGTGTGATACATGTGTTCAAACCAAAGAAGATATGGAAAGTATGATTGGCAATTTATGTAATTGCCTAATGGGAAAACAAAAAGGTAATTTAACTGCAATCCAATTATGTTGCCAATCATCAGACACCTAATATATGTTCCACCTTGTTGATGAACTGTCAGAGGATGAAAATGTTTGAAGAGCTTTAGAGAACTACATTAAAAGTATTTAACATTCAAGACATTTTGGTGCTTTGACAATAACACAAACATAATCCTTAAAGGCTATCTGAAATCGTCTTCTTGTTTTTGCCTGCTCTCTCCCTGTCTCCTCTCCTCCTCTCTCCACTCTCCTCCTCCTCTCCACTCTCCTCCTCCTCTCCACTCCCCTTACTCCTCTCCCCTTCACTCTCCTCCCCCTCCTCCTTGCCCCTCTAACTCTATTTAATCTCCTCCCATCTCTCTCCTTCACTCTCATATATATAGATTAAGATCAATGCTCCATAGGAAACTTAACATTTATTGGCGTTTGACCACTTAAATACACTCTAATGACAAATCAGCTCATGTGACTGAAAGATGTTTTTTTAATTCAACTCTTCCGTTAGTGGCTGATTTGCTTACCATTGATTCTGCTGGGTTGTATTTGCAGGCAGATATGTGTGTGTTGAGAAAGCGTTTTGGAAACAGTCCAAAAGGAATGTGTATAATGTAATGTAAAATAATAACTTTTCCAATTTGTTTGAAAAATAAATAAAAAACGATTATTCAAATGCAATGATGACAGAAACATTGTCCAATAACACACATAAAATATGCAAACGTGTACAAAATACACACAATGAAAATGTTTATAGACATATGCATTTATAAAAAGCATTTCTAATTTCATGAATAAAACAGTTATGGACATTGGTAAACTAAAACTTACCTGAAAGAAAATTCTGAGAATTTCTCAGTGCTATTCTGCAAAGCCATATCTTTGACTAAAATTGTAAAAATCGATATGTAGTCAAGTAAGTAGCAGGACAAACTGCCATGAAACAATTTGTTAGACTGGTAAATATGTAGCCATTTTTTTACTGGGACTTATTAAAAGCGAACACAGTATGCTGCTCTGCAAATCCAGTCAATATTGCTGTTCTAAAGCATATTTTAATGTGGTGGTTCTCCCTAAGGCTCACGACTTGTTTTTTACTTTTTGGGATAAAGTACACATTGGGCTTTTTCACCACATAACTCCACTGCACTTTCCCCACTGCAACTGCTTGTCAACAAGGCTACTGGGGAGATGTACTCAATGCCGAGATGCTATAGGCAGGCAATGTTTGAGAAATAACAATATTGAATTAATGATGCTGTTTTATTAGTATTAATAGCAAGTATTTTGTATGCAATAGTCTCTCAATAGTTAAAATAAGATGCTTTTCACCATAATTCTGTTGATGGTTGTTTCTGATTCCATCATAAATTAAAGTTAGAAACTTGGAAATAAAGTATAACAAAATTATGAAAGCATCAATGGTGTAAGAACAAAAATATTTAAGTATTTCAATTGGCATCAGCTTTTCGGGCCTCTTTGGATTGGTTAGGAGTACAATAACCAATCAACATATGAAATGACAAGTATTGGAATGCAATCACATTCCTTAAGATCTCAGGACAGTCTTCCAAAAGTACAAAGCCATCTCTTTTATTCCCACAGCGTTCTCAACTAATTTAAATTCTCTTCACCTCCACTTTCAACCATTGTTTGGTCTCTGAATCTTCTGTTACCTCTTGCAGTCTCTGCATAATGAGCTTACTTCCGCTGCCCTGCCTTAAAAACTAAATTAATCACATGCTGTAACTTGAATTTATTTATGGATTTTACATCTTTCTTGTTACTGTCAATTTTCCTATCTGCCTAATTTTCAGTCTACTCAGTGGCACCTCCATTTCTCTATTTTAACAAATAAAAAGTGCTTTCTGCACATAGCCGGCTGCTTATCTCTACACCGAACACTGTTGTCTGTGTGTCTCTACCAATTGATGGGTGTAGGAAACACACCATGAGCGCAAGGGAAACCTCAGGAGCATGATTTAATAATTCAGCCAATCCTAGAGAGACCCATGTTGTATGGCTACAGCTCTTACCTTCATGTCTTGTTTCCTCTTTCCAGAGTGAAACCAGCTCAGGCAATCCTACGACAGCTCCGCCAGCCCCTGACTGGCCGGATGGGCGAAGCAGCAGCCCGCATCCTGGTTCTGCCTCTAGATTTCATGCGCCAATACTCACAACACTGACCGACGTAGCAAGTGCAGCAGCAGTCGTGGTTCTGCATGATGCTTTCCCTGGAAAGGCGTCGGGACTGTGGCGGTCTCGCTGAATATCAATGCTACTGCTCAACTGTACATCTCTGTACACTGAAAAAAAGAACGAGCTGTTGGCTGTGGTGACTTGGTGTCGGTGTGGGATCCTTGTTAGCTGTGTGGGTTTGTTGAAGATGCTCTTAATAAAAAGTGTGGAACTGTACTGTAGTCCCACCAAGTATAATACCATGACCATTGTTGCTAAGCAAATCAATTGTCTTGATTCGGTTAAGTATGTTTGTGTTAACCTGGTAACACTTAACTGTAAGGAACAAACCAATGCTAGAGTTAGGCTAAGCTGTAGCATCAGGTCATGAAGACTACAGATGGGTTAAGATGTGTTTTCTGAAACTTTTGTTTTGAGTTATTCAAAATATAAATTATTACTACAATCATCCCACGCTTCAACTTGTGGAAATTAATCAAAGGACAAATAAATGCATATTATAATGCTATTATGGCTAATACAACTTTAAGTGGGTTTTGTTTATAAGTGGGACAGATACCTACGCTGTAATTATAATTCAGTAAACTGGGCTAAGTGCTCGAAGCGCATTCAGATTCATTCGACAAAATGCAAATTAATAGGCCTTCATCTGACAGGATGCACTACATTTACCAGACAGGCTGCCGATAGAAAAATATCCAAACCAATATTTGGTACCAAAGTTTAGATTTAAGTAAAAAGTAGGTTACCATTAGTCATTAGATGTTATTTAAACCAAACCACATTGCTGCAGAGCTTCAACTGAATGAAGAGAACAGTGTTACCAACAATACAGCTGTATGTTGTTTATACACTACCATATAGAGAGAGAGACTGTTGATCTGATCTTAAATACATTGCAATTTAAATTTTACTTGCTAAAAAGCCTTTTTAACTTTCAATTTAATTTTCTATTTTTACCAGAAAGATACATGATCTGATACCAGAGAGAAAGGATAAGGGTTACTAGAATCCGGGTTGGAGTCCCAGAGAAAGTACCAAGTTCCTTTAGGTCGGGTTGGAGTCCCGACGCGGCTACCAGAGAGACTGTTGATCTGATCTTAAATACATTGCACTTTCTATTTTACTAATTTCTTTGCATATGTTTTATTTTACTTATCTATTATTTTATTTTATTGCATGACAGTGTTTATATGTGAAGCACTTTGAGTCTGCCTTGTGTATGAAAAGTGCGATATAAATAAAGTTGCCTTGCCTTGCCTACCATCACTTTGGTTTACCCCTTGTTGAGGGGCAAAGGACTCTACATAACACAAAGGCATACAGCACCAACAGGCCCTTAACCTAAAGATCAAACGCACAGAACACTAAAGCTAAAACTAATGCAAACCACACTCATTATGCAGATATAATAAAACAAATGTGCAACACTACACTCTAGGGAAAACGTGTGGTAGTATCTGAATCTAGGTCTGAACCCAAATACCCATGCGAAGCCCTCACAAGAAGAACAGCTAGAGGTGGACGTGGTACATGTGCCAACAATGGTTGAATAAATAGAAGCTTGGGAAATCAGAGAAAAAAGCAGGATATACGTTTCCTGTTAGCATTAATCTTGGAGCGCAGGGGATACTGCATTACCACATGCTAGCATCTACTGATGCGGCTACTTTCAGCCCAGAATGTTAACATTCCCCTTACATTATATAGAAAGTGAACATTTCTTAGTGTATATTGTTCATCATAGATCCCTTTTTGACATCAAAATATTGTTTGTGGCCTATTGCTTCTAACCCTGCTATGAACCATCTATGGTTCCTTACACCCAATACACAGTATGTAATGGCCTGCTTTAAAGTATATGTTCAGCATACAACAAATACTGTAATGTTAAACACAATAACGAGGGAAACATTAACCATCTTTACCTCGATATTGTACATCTGTGTCTTCCTTAGCGCTCATTTCATCAATAAAACATGCAATCAATAATACTCATCATTTAATTCAACCTAAAATACACAACTATTAGGTGTGTGTGGTTGTAACTAATCAGAAATATTTCAGTTCACAGTTCCTTCTTTGTTTCCAACACCAACCTAACCACACTCAACACTTCCTGCCCCGAGAAGGAAATGGAAGAGGAGGCCCTCCCTTATTGCCACTCCCCTATACCTTCTGGTATGCCTAGTGCCCACCCGGCATATATATAACACACACAAAGAAATTCTATTGATTCTTTTTTCAACGTCTGCACCTAGCTCAACATCAGGAGAATTATGTTCCAATTCCAAACATTAGCAACCACGGCAAGAATTCCATCGCTGTGGAATTCTTGGAAATAACGTGTTCACTAGCAATTTAAACAAATGCTATTGGTGTAACTTACCCTCTTGTCTTATGGTACCTCATCTTCCAAATAAGCCAGTCTATATCTCTTACTATTTGTATTGGTTTTTGTATTTTTCCCAAACTCTGTCGTTTTTCCAAGGTGGACTTCAGAAGATGGGAAAAACCAAAGCCAGGTGACAAATCCTTTGGTTGCAGCAATCTCCTGTTTACAGAGGGTTTACTGCAGTCATCCACATTGTCCGAACAGGCTTTCCCAGTCTCATCTGAATATGCTAATAGGACATGTTTGCTTTCCAGTCCTAAGATGCATCTCTCATTTGTACCTAATTTGCTCTCTCTCTCTCTCTCTCTCTCTCTCTCTCTCTCTCTCTCTCTCTCTCTCTCTCTCTCTCTCTCTCGCTCTCTCTCTCTCTCTCTCTCTTCCTCTCTCTCTCTCTCTCTCTCTCTCTCTCTCTCTTCCTCTCTCTCTCTCTCTCTTCCTCTCGCTCTCATTTTGACATGTGCTTTTATTAAACCTTATTTTAGAAGGAGGGAGGGTTAGCTTATGAGTCCACTCTACTCTATAGTTCCTAAAATGTCTATTATGTTTAGGTTTATTTGATCAATTCGTTCTACTTACGTTTTTCCAAGAGGCTTTTTTTCAGAAGTGCTTTTAGGGTGCAGCTGTTGGAGGGTGCATTTGAAGGTTCTACTTAAAGGAATGAAAAATGAAGATAGCAGCATCCAGCAGATGAACATATCCGTGTCACATTTAAGATTGTTTCTCATTCCTGAATGTGAAGAGTGAAAAGATGTGCTTGTGAAATGAGATGCTTTCAGGGTGAGAAGTTAATGCAATTTGAGTGTGAATAGCTTCATGTATAGGCAATAGCGAACACAAGGAGTCCTACGTTTTCGCCCTTCATTCATTCTTCATCTCCCCTCCAACCTTTCTGCCAGACTTGTAATTATTATCACAGCTGGAAATGCTTCTTCAATCACCTAATAATCCAGGCTGATTACATTTGACATTTCACTTGCATCTACCATAGGTATTTTTCTCCACATATAGGCTAGGGAATCGCCTTAATATCTCTTCATTATGCAAATATGATTTTCCCAGGGTGAACACTCTGGGACAAACAGCGCTTTGGCAGATTCACGCTGTGTTTGTAAAAAACAACAACTGAATCTGCATTAATTGTTTGTTTACTGATTAGCATTGGTTCATAGGAATCCACAAATTAGTTGAGGTCTATAGGCAGTGAATAATGTTAATGTTCATGTGTTTTCTTTTCTTTCATATTATCCTACGTAAAAGCACAGTTACTTTCCATACCTTTGTTATAATCATTTAAAATCAGCATCTCCTTGTGCAGAGGGCAAACTATCCTGCGATTGATTGCTGCTCTTCTCCGACTTGTTTCACGAGACAATTTGATTTGGGTGACTTATTTTGACCACAGGGGGGCAGTGTGGAACCACATTGCCCCAGCAGCGTGTCACCCATGTGTGGGTGACACGCAGCGTTTAGGCATTCTAAACAGAATGACTTGGAAGGCTTGTATGTTTGATCTTCGGTCTGAGATCTTTGGTCTGAGATCTTTGATCACTGCCAAGGTCTCAGACTGCCATTAGGTCCTCATTACGTGATTTGGATCCACTGTTGAGTTCCATGTGAATTAAGCATTTGCGAAGCATATTTCGGTTTGGGGATTATTAACCATCCAATCAAACAAATATTCCAAAACCGCATGTTACCAATGTATTTTTTTGGCATTGCTATTACTTATTTCACTTTTCTCTCCACAATATCTGATAATTAGTCCATACTTTGACCTGCCGGGCTGCGTGCGAAAGCAGTTTGCACAGTCCTACCCCCCCCCCCCCCCCCCCCCCCCATCATCCACTGCTTCCACCCTTGTGTGAATAACTCAATAACTCCCATCCGTGGCACAATTAAGGCGTTATTACATCCTCCGCTGAACCTTCTCTGCACATTTGCGCACTCACACACACACACACACACATATGCACGCACACACACACACCCACACACACACACACACAAGGATAAACACATATGTTTACATACACAGACACACACACACACACACACACACATGCTTACCCACACAGACACACACAAACAAACACACACACACACACAGACATGCGCACATACTTACATTCTCACTCACATATACACATCAACACACACACAAAACACATGGAGATTGTAAAACAACAAGGATTTCTGTAACTTGTTCAATATAGAATGGAAACATAAACACCTCATAAATAAGTCACATTTACCCATTGCAATGTATATGTTCTTAGGCATATATTGTATCTTACGTACCTGATTCTGTTTACAATACCACCTGAGAATCGATTCATGTTAAGGTCTTTGTCATTGCCTTATATACTTGCAATCAAAGGATTTCCTCCAGTATCACAGCAAAAGCTTTTAGTTTCAGACTGCACTCTTATCTAAATTCCATGGACATCTGTGAGTGAAACAACGCAGGTCTTGGTTCAAAGAATAGGAGTCTGAGAGGCCCTGAAGATATATCCCAGTATTTTGAGGGGGTACTTTTGTATTGATTTTCTGTGTTGTTTGGCCTTGTCAATCCAGGTGTTTCGGTCTCTCTTGTTACCACAATGGAGATCCATGTAATGTCTGTGTGAGTAGAAAAACATGTTTTGTGTCCATCTTAAATGGGATTGTCATTCCTTGAAAGCGTTGGAGGTGTGCATCTTGAATTAAATAGTGAAACAAAAGCATAGAAAGCAATCCAAGTTAAACCTTGAGGGCACTTGCATAGATGGGAAAATATCGTCATCACATTTAATGTATGTATACGTAATTTATATATATATAAATATATAGACATATAAACTAGATGCTCAAAGTGTCCATCAAATTACTATATTTAAAAGTTTTTTTTTCTAAATATTTGAATAAACATCTATGTCTGTTACTCTTGTTGCCACTGCATATCTAAGTTATTGTTATGAATATAATAGAGGAAAGCGAACTTGTGTCTTTTCAACTTAAACGGATCAGTCTAACAAAATAAATTGCAGAGCGGAGAGTGGCTCACTTCAAACACAACCACTGCGGGCTGTGCCATTTGTTTAGAAGGCTCTCTGAGAGAAAAGCAATTTAAGAGCAAGGACCATTAAAACAAGCTCCCGCCATTGAAGAGCAAACTAAAAGTTAATCACAAGAAAATGTTGATTGTATACCGTTCCGGCAAATGGCTTTCCTTAAGAACTGGCCTGTTGTTGTTGTTTTTTTTGTCTCCTCAATGCAAATTCCCTTCGCCCTGCTCCTCAGCAGCGCACTGTCCCCCCAACAGGGGAGTCATTTAGAAGCGAGCGTGTCAGGAAGATACATTGATTGCATCAATACTGTCAGATGATTTAGCTGTTTGACATTTCTTACCCACTAAACAGACACAATGGAGCCTATTCCCTGTCAGCAGGCCGTCATCCAACACATAATGCATAATTTAAAATGTAATTAGGTGGATTATTTGCTTGCTTTTTTATCCCCCCGCTCGTTCTTTCTTATTTTGAGGACAGGCACACAACCGAAGAATGGGGTTATTGTTTTCGTTCAAGGACGATTTCTTATATGGTTGAAGAAAAGGTTCCGGTCAATCGACGGAAATCATGCAATTAGAATAGGATGAGCACAATACTGAGTTTCCTTTGACGGAAGGTAAAACAGTGAGGTATAGATTCTTGTGTCATGGGAAGGTTTAAGTAGGCCCAAAGCGTGACCATAAGAATAATAAATGAATGGCCATGTGCAAACACATGTTGTCGTACGTATATAGTAAACTCTCGCATACAGGGAAGCTAATGTTTGATCAATCCACATTGTCCACAGAGGGAGTCAAATCAACAGCGTTAAGAACAAACAGGAGCAAACCTTTACACGGGGAAAAGGTCAACGAGTGAGGATCAATAATCCATTTAAGATGCTCCTTGGGATTTGCTCGGCTGCTGCCATCTAATCAGGGCCAAGTTTATTTATCTCTCACCAATTCTAAAGCCTGATGTTCGAAAGAAAACAGGAAAAACATCATCCAAGCAAACAAACAACAACAACCAACAAAAGAACCATGGCCATGCGACAGATCTGTTCCTTACTTATTCACAGTGCCAACACAACGTTCAGTCCAAGGTGATTGAAGACTTCCCTTCCTCCCAGTCGACAATGTGCTGGCTCCTCACCACCGTGGCACAACATCCATGAAGAAAGTTTCAGGACGGGGGGGGAAAGAGAACGAGGATTTGTTGGAACGGATACAAAATGCTTCTAAACGAGCTACACGCCAAATGGCAGGCACGCGCCGTTCAGAGCCACGGCTGCACCTGAGCATCCAACGTCTGTCCGTGCCGGCTTTGTGTAATTGATACATTTTGCCTACGCGACCCATCCAAATGGAAAAGTTTAAAATCCTGTATTAGCGCTCCCATTTAAAGTTCCGATGGTTTATTTGAAGACATATGCTTATCGCATGAGCTTTCCACTAAAAACAGCTGTCCAAATAAACAAATTATGAGAAAATGTATTTTAATAGGCAATTACAGTTTGGAATCAGTAGCATGGGGTCCTGTACCAATGTGTCACTCATCTCTTTCACCAACTGGTATCAAACCATATGCGTAGGCAGTTTGGTGAAGTTAACTGTGGATGGTGTTTGTGGTTACTGTGTTTGTAAACACACACACGCACACACACACACACACACACACACACACACACACACACACACACACACACACACACACACACACACACCCCCACACACACACACACACACACACACACACACACACACACACACACACACACACACACACACACACACACACACACACACACACACACACACAAACACGTGCACACACAATATATATGAACAAATGTTATTCATTTGGCTCGCTATTTCGCCAATTCCTCTAAAGAGTGTGTTGGTGCAATAAACGCTGAGTTGCTCTGCATTGAATTTGTGCCGTTGTCAAATTGGATTTCAAATGCAATTATGATCCAAGGTAATTCACAAATAGACCGGCCCGCTGTAGCTGCTCAGTTAAACAGAGTCGTTGGTGAGTCATTTCCAACTGAACCGCTCTTCCTGTGGGCCAGAAGAACTGGGTCTGGGTCTCCTCGGTGCTTCAAAGCTGCACACTGAAAGTCACAATGAGAGTAACAGCCTGGCCTACATTTGATTAGTAATGGGGTGGATCACGGTGATTAGTCAAATGCATCACAATAAGCTATTTATACACTTTGCTAATTCTTAGAGTGTCTTCAACACACAAGCATTTAACCCCCCCCCCCGTCCAGGAAGGAAACAGGAACTACTGCTTTTAGGAGAAGAATCAGACTGAGCGGCTCGGTCTATCATTCCATGGCCTTTCCTTGACGTACACCTCGCGCCTAATGCAGGCACGATGCTTGACTGCGCTGTTTGTTGTTGGCGGCGTCAGGGCGGATGAAACGGGGGCTTTCACAATGGCTTGTGATGCTGCCTTTTCAAAGGGCCGCCTCGACCGTCACAGCCACGGCGTTCACAGGCAGGGCTGCGTTCGCGGCTCGTCCTGACACCTGATACAGTTTGAGAGTGGAGACAGTCCCGCTGTGTACTCGGGAAGGGGAGGGGAGAAGGGGGTCGCATGAGTCAACAGCCGGAGCACTTTGAAGCATATACCTGCCAGGGGTTGAGGTTTTAGAACGCCAGCCGGACTACGTACAAACCTTTGACCCCCCGCCACCCGTCCCATCCGTTTCGGTTGTAACTGTATAAGTCCGAATTGTAGATGAGGTTGTGTGTGGTATTTAAAATTGTCATAAAATGTACTTTTACTTAGTCTGTGCTTATTGCAACTCTTGTCCGCCCTCTGTCGCTTTCGATGATCATTTGTCACGGTCTGGCGACGGATCTGAGGCTGGGCGTCTGCAGCTCATGCCGGAGCTCAGAGGAGCACAGGATCAACTCGCCGCACCAGACAGCGGTAATTCCCTCGCTTGATTGAATCATGGTTAATCACTCTCTCCCTCCATCCATCTCGCTCTATCTCTCACTCTCAATCTCTTTCCTGTCATTTCTCGGTGTATTTGTGCAGTGATTTGACGCCACTTGTATTGTATGTTGAGTGTCTGTATGTTTACTTGTTGATTGTGTGGTATACATAGGCCACAATATGGGCCGGAGATGTGAGAAAAGTCCTTTCTTTGCCCGGGTGAGACATGAGAAATGAAATCACAAAGCAAACACCATTTCAAACCATCTTTTTATTCTCCAAATATACAGAGCAAAAGCATCATAGATTCACAAACCAATACAGGTATATTACAGCATTTTTTTTTCTTTTTCTTACATAGAGAGGGACACTGCCTGAAAATAGTGGTTTAACCAATATAATTTACAAATGTACATTACATTGAGGCAAACAATGGTTATTCTTTTGATAACGTTGTATGAATGAAATGGAAATTAAGTTACTCAGAGCTTGAATATACAGTATTCAGAAGAAAAATATTTGACCTGTTGGATTATAAGGGGTGTAATATATCAACAGTTCAGATCCTGACAAACCTACGATCAAAAGCAAGTACACTAACAAGACTCAAATACATCTGGGTCTGAACTCGCTAGGGATATTTCTGCTGTTCTGTTGCTTTTTTCGCCTAACACATTTTTGTTTTCCCATCAGCAACACATTCTCAATGTTGCTAATGAGAACGAAATTAGTAAAATAAAAAACGTGTCTGAAAACAGTTATGTGGCAATCGACGGCATTAGTTGGAGTTGGCACTTACAGAAACATTTTGCAGCTTTTATCACGCTCCGTAGCGGATCAGTGATGAGGAACCAGCAATGGCGATGTGTGTAAACCACCCTTCGCGGGCATGGACCCCCTCCTTGACGGTTGTTAAGTTTGGCATGATTTATGATCAATAATTCTTTCTATTCATTGATTGATTGATTTTTTGATTCAACCAAGCAAGATGTTTGTATAGGGAGCTCATCATCACTGATGCCCGTATAGCCGAGGACCATCACCAAACAACTTCAAAACAATATCAGCCTTTTTTCTTGTTTCCCCTTCTTTTGGGATGGACACAGACGTTTTGCTGTTGTTGCTAATTTCTTCTAATTTCTGTTTTTGTACCAGAAAAGAGACAGAACCACATAGGCCTATTGTGTAATTGTTCAGAGTATGGTTGTGTGTATTCATCAATTTGAGCGGCGAGAAAGAGAGTTTGAGAGCATGAGGGGGAGAAAGAGGGAGGGAGGGGGAGGGGGAGGGAGAGAGACAGGGTGGCGGTGAGGAGGGGAGGAATGCAATACTTTGTGGATCAGGGTAGACGTTTTGTAAGAACGCAAAGGAGAGCCTAATGGTAAACTCAGGTTGTTGTCGGAGGTGGGAGTAGTAAACATTTTGGCTAGCTAGCCAACATATTACAGTATATCCTCCCCTCGGATGGCAAGTTATTAAGGCAGCATGGCGCGCCCTGACTGGCCACGCACCTGAACGCTTTCTGAACCCCTCCTTTCATGGAAAATAATTTAGAAATATTGACCGTTGAAACATCTGTTTGATTCGAGATGCCATTGAAGAAAGTCAATTATTTTGGAGATCATTTTTTACCCTTACGTATCGCGTGACGGAGGCGCTGCGTTTGTATCTGCTTAAGCCACTGATGTGGATGAAGAACATGTCCTGAACGCCCAGCTTTGTTGATTTGAATACTATGTGGAAGATTATTCTTTTGCGGTACTTTTTACTGAAAATGTTCCATGTCTTTCAGCACTCCCTTACTTACCATTTACATAACTACAACCATTCCATGGTACATTCCCCATCTGAACTCTTATGGGCTCCACTAAAACTGTTAGGATGGGAGGACATGTTTATGAGGACACTTGCTGACCAACGGCATCTCCACTTTGAATCAAGCCTAAAATGGCGATTAAGAAAAAACACATCATATTATCACAATCTCTTATGCACGTCTAAATCATGGTATGGCTAGTGTTTATTTTGTTTTGTATTTTGTACAGTAAAATAAACATATCATACCCATTGCCTCCACATTTCAACTATAAGACACACAGTTCTGCATGTTGAATTATGATAATTGCTCACACAAGTCACATATTTTTTTAAACAACAAGCTGAAGTCTGTATAGGTTTGTAAGAAAGAAAAAAAATAGGACAGAAAGAAAAAATCAAATGACCAAATGATTGTCTGTACAATATTGATGCCGCAGGGAATTGTTCAGCTCTAATACCGTGTGAACGTCTGAGAACAAAAGGAAAAGACGGCGGAAAAATTATATACAGAACGAGGCAGCTTTAGAGATTTATATACAATGCGCTAAGTGCCAAGCTGGATTATCAGCATTGAAACAGAGCTTTTTGTCTTAAGCTGTACAATGGTTGCCAATCCACTTGTAAATTGGCCACTGCCACTCAAGTGGAAAACCTCATTCCAATACCTTGAATATAATCATATGTAAAGTGCTTACAGCAAAATCAGCAAGCTTTTGATGGAAATGGCGCGGCCCTTATTCTGACAAGCTGAAAGCCAGGATGTCTTTATCTGAATTTAACTCTCATCCCCTTCAGTCTACCTAATTTTACTGGAAAAATAACAAAACAAGAAACAAACAAAATATATCTGGAATTGGGATAATGGTTTTGCCGTCCATGAATCGACGAATAGGAAATGACCTCACTGTGAATGACCGTTAAAGAGCAATTTTACTGTATATTGCGTTTCAATGTTTTTTCCCGGAAATTCTATTCAGTTTTCAAAAATGTAATCATGTACGGTTCAAATTGATTCCATAAAACAGGATTGGACGTGATCTTGAAAGTCTCCAGACATTTGAATAGCTTTTAAATGTTTTCTTTTTTCATGATGGCTGGAATCAATTGATATACAGTATGATACAATCATGGCTGGAGGGCAGACAAAAACTCTGTTAGACGCTCAAAGAGTCACCCTGATCCAACGCGGGCTGGTCACCTAGTGCTTGGAGGAGCAACCTTGAGCTCTAGACACAGGTCATATGTACAATAACAATAGCTTGCATTTTTTGAATGTAGGGACATATCTCGCTCTCTCTCTCTCTCTCTCTCTCTCTCTCTCTCTCTCTCTCTCTCTCTCTCTCTCTCTCTCTCTCTCTCTCTCTCTCTCTCTCTCTCTCTCTCTCTCCTATAAAAGTGTATCAAAGTATTCTGGAGCAAATTCTCAAATGAGGATTTCTGTAACATACGTGCACTTTAATCAGGCCATTAACCATTAAGCAGACACTATAATCCAAAAGAGACTTACAGTCAATTCAGACCTTTTTTTGTATAGTAATTGAGTTAATGTGCACTTGCTCTCAACTAAAATAAATAGTGTCAGTTGAAGAGATGGTAAAGTAAAGATGGTACAAAACAAATAAGAAAATAACTATGTTCACATTAAAGACTCATGCCACCAACATCTGTAGTTCTGTTAAATTAACAAAAAAATAAAATAGTAGAAAAGAGTACGGTATAGATATAGAGTGTAAACAGTGGTTTTACTAGCCACACAATAACAAACTCCGCTCAACGATAATGTTTACGTTTCGGTTCCCTTGCGTAATATGAGTGATGCTCTGCGACATATACAGGAAAAACCACTTCCTCGTAAAGGGACGTCACATTTTCATCGCCTCTGTGTGTGTTTCTGTGTGTGTGTGTGTGCGTGAAGGCAGGGTTCTCCTTCCCTGGGGGCAGGAAGTTGTGCCCTTCTATCACAAGAAGATCTGGGAGCAACAAGGAGGATGTAGCTCATCATTATCGAGGGAAAAAAGATGGAAGGGTCCTCTGTCTTCCTCCTACTGCCACAGTCTGTGACAGTGTCAAGTAGTCAGACCCCTCGAGTCACAAGGAGATTGTTGTTGGAGAAAAAAAAAAGAGAAAAGAAAGCGATTTACACTTCTCATTTGAAGCTGCTCCCAAATGACTCACATCCCAAACTTCGGAAACATTAGGACGCGAGGGAGGAAATGAGAAAATGCATAACACACACTGATATTCCTTTATCTCGCGACGGCAAACGCTAAGTGATGACTCCGGGATTTATTACCACATCCCGGTCGCTCCTATCTGCCTTTTTCCGAGGGGCCCCAGATGCCCGAGGAAATAGGCATCCTCATAATTGTTTGGGAAGTCTGTGGGCACATGTGGAACGTTTCATCTTATTCCACCTACTTAGGAGATGAGGTTTGATAAGCCAGTCGAGCGGAGCCCCATTGTTTTAAGAACGGGAAGGGGGGGGGGGGGCAGTTTAACAATGTACACACTTCAACATTCAGCATGTGTTTTGAAAAGCAGCCGAAGGATCTCATCATGTTTGCACACGTTCTTACGAGTGTCTCTTCCCCCCATTGACAAGACTCTCCACGCTTTTCAATGGCAATCGCCCAAGTAAGTCTCCCAATACTTCTTCAACCAAAAGGCCTGATTGTCACGCTCTTGAGAGGACTTTTCCTCCATTCTCCAATTAGGCTCTGTATTGAAATCCCCTCATTTCTGTTGTCTTCGTGTAGTTGGCAATTAACCTCCAAGTGGCACTAATTCCCGTAAGAGGGTTGACAAAAAAAGAGAAAGAAAAAGAGACCCGGTCAATGAGTAAACTTTGAAGGGGGCTGAAGGCTTCTTGATCCACTGCTTGGGGGGGGGGGTCATTTAGAAGTCTGATCGAAAAGTGAATCAAAGCCGCGACCAGATTATTGTATCTGGCGGCACAAGAAAACACGACAACGATTTACAAACCAGTGTTCATTGAGAAAGTCTTAGTATGACGGAGGCCTGGTGGCCCTGTTGAATTGCGCGGTCGATAGGTAAGTCGTTCCTTACTCGACCGTCCCTTGGGGGGTGGGGTGTTACGGTTGGGGTAGGATGGGGGGGAGTGAAGGGCGGAGGTGGTTGGCGGGGGGGGGGGGGTGGTTGTGTTCCGGGTCAAACGTGGGTCTGCATGCGCTTCTGCAGGGGCTTGGTGAGGTCCGAGTTCTGGGACGAGGACTGGGAGTAGTGGGAGGAGGAGGAGGCGGCGGACGCCTTGCTGTCCTTGTCGAACTGCACGTAGCCGTCCTGCTTGCTGTAGCTGCTGACGCTGCTGTCGCACTGCGTGTCGAGGAAGGAGCTGGAGTCGCTCAGCGAGCCCCGCTGGAACTCGCGCTCGCACAGCTCGATGGAGCTGCTGCCCATGCCCAGCACGAAGCGCTGGCTGTAGTCGTACAGGCGGTTGGGGCCCGCGCCCAGGGTGGAGTAGATGTTGGTGAAGGACATGCCCGTGGGCACCCGCTGCTTGCCCAGGGTGCTGGCGCCGGTGGGGTTGCGGGAGGCCTCGGCCGGCGGGTTGCCCGCAACCGTGGGGGTGTGGTGCTCTTTGAAGGTGTTGACGCTGTAGTAGCCGTTGGTGGGGTCCTGTTGTGTGGTGTGGACACCGAGGGAGAGGTTTTGTTAGTCAATGCACACTAACAAAACTTTTGGGAAGGAGATGTTTTTTTTCCTGGTGTTAATTGGGGCAGGGAGACGAGCCGGAGCAGTGTTTTTTCTCTAGAACAATATATTTGTGTTGGCGCAGAGAAGAGTCAAGGTCAGCATTGACCTTATGAGAAGCCATATTGCAAACCCGTTGGCCCGTGTCAAAACTGACTTCGATGTACACATCAGGGCCCAAGAGATAAACAGAAACAGAAATATTACCAAAGCTCAGAGTTATGATTCTAATTTTGTCAACCTTCCTGCTAACCTCCGAATGTTTTTACCAGCTAATTAGGAGGACCTTGATGATTCATAGTTTGGCATCTCACATGCCAGTAATGGAGCAAAGTTCACTCCATTCCTTACTTTAATTGGACCCATAAGGGTTGGAATGTCTTTAACTTCATGTAGGCCCAGAGTTGGCTTCTAAGGCCACGACTTCCATACTTGTTGTCAGCCTACTCTGCTCCACCAACTACGCTGTTGCCACAGTTTCCGTGAGGGATTCGAGAATTTGCGTGTTTGTGGCTGTGCGACTGCATTTGTGTGTGAATGTGTGCTTGTTGGGTATCTGTGCGTGTATGCGTATATGTGTGTGTGTGTGTGTGTGTGTGTGTGTGTGTGTGTGTGTGTGTGTGTGTGTGTGTGTGTGTGTGTGTGTGTGTGTGTGTGTGTGTGTGTGTGTGTGTGTCTGTTTGTGTGTGTGTGTATGTGTGCATGCTCACTTTGGAATAAATGTAAATGTCAAGACGAGATGAGCACACTGCCAACTCCCAATAGGAGACTGCTAATTATAGTGAAATGACAGTGCCAGACAACCTGAGAGGATTCCTTGGTTCTGCTTGTCATTATCAAACAGCGGCCAGGGAAGCTGTGGGTGTCTCGCCTTTATCGCTGCCATGGTCCCGGTGCTCCGGTCCCTAGCGCTCTTTCATCCGCCCCGGACATCCCCCACCTCCCTCCCTCCCAGGGGTGTGGGGGAGTGCAGGTGGAGACAATGATGGAGCACCTCTGGGGGATGGCGCTGCCGGCGTTCATTTGGCCGGCGGTGGTATAAACAAACTGGATTTTGCCTCTTTTTCTGGGACTGCGAAACGCGTTGGCACGATGCAGGGGAAATTAGTGGACGATTTGTGTCTAAGTGATCTAATAGGGTCATTATGACTGTATTATCTATTTGCTAAACGTAAATACGCTGAACGCATTGTTTTAACGCCCGTCTGTATAATTATCCTGCCGGCGCGGTCCAAACGCCGGCTAGACGAGCACAATAAGGAATTACTATACATAATCACAAAACATATTGTTGTTTGCTTGAGTTCTTTTTTTCGACACTGTGTTTAACATATCTTTTGTTAAACGGCTCCATAACTCAAACAGTCCGCTGTTTGATTATGATTACAGTGCTGCCTTTTTTTTCAACAGTGCAACAGATTGGGGATTATAACCCACAAATTAGAGATGTGTGCACTAATACGTAATGGTCTTGGCTCGGACATGGGAGCTATACTTCAGGGCCATCCGCCTTTGATTCTTGCATCACCTTTGATGATGGCCTAATTAATCAAATTAGATCTCTAATTGGATTCATTTTCGCCCCCTGGCTTTATCCTTGCCCAACCATGGGTGGCAGGAGAGGGAGATTTATGCCTTTCAGCGATACCGGTGCCTGCGTTGGAGATTGTGGGTGAAACGCATTCAATACCCACTCTCTCTTCCTCTACTCCCCCGCTCCCTCCCCCTCTCTCTCTCTGTCTTTCTGTCACCTCCTCTCTCTGCCCCCCTTGCTCATGTTATTTTTTTCTGTCCTCTGGATGTACCTTGATGTGTTGATACTCCTTCTCTTCCTCCTGCAGCACCTCCAGCTGTTTCAGCACAGACTCCTGTTGGAAGTCCCCTCGCTCCACCTGGATGGGAACCAGGGGAAGAGACAGAGTGTAAGGGAGGGCGGGGCGTTCTGAACTGCTGTATTCAACGCTGCGCAACACAATACACGGAGGGGGAGCACATCATCATGAAAGGGAAAGAGTCAAACGTGTTCACCTCATCTCTCTCGGGGACCAGGAAGAAACATGAATAATGCAAATGCCGAAATAACTCATGTTTTGCAAAATGCAGATGTTAAAAGGCTTCTACCCCCCTAGCAGTGGCGTTCCTACCCATTAAGTGTGATGAAGATAATTACAAACCCAAGACTTCTCACTGTAACCGCCACTGCCTTTGAGGGAGGGGGGACGCATATGTAAACCACAACAATTATGTCTTTCCAAAAAGGCGGGTTTCTTGTAAATGCCTACTTTGTGACTATGTGTGTGTGTGTGTGTGTGGGTGTTTGCGTGTACTGTGTATCTGTGTGTGTGTGTGTGTGTGTGTGTGTGTGTGTGTGTGTGTGTGTGTGTGTGTGTGTGTGTGTGTGTGTGTGTGTGTGTGTGTGTTAGCTGCTACAGTGACTGCTGTGCTGAGACCCACTCTGCTCATCGGAATAAATGGTGTGATGCATGCACTGAATATAGAGTCTGAGTCATCGACAAACTGTTTAAAACCCTCGCAGTGTTCCAATAGCCTGTTTCGTGCGCAATAAAATACTATTCTGCAATTAAATCTATCCAATAAGAGATGAAAATTAGCCCCTGTAAAGGACATGTACATGCTATTAAAGAGGATATCAACAAAAATAAAATCAACGTTTCAATGTTTACCATTTCACTGCAATATAGACACTTATACAGCAAATATATGGTGAATTTGTATCCATCAATCAGGAGCGGGTATAGACTCCAGTAGGGCCTACAGGTAGACTGCGCTCATTGGGGACTCGAGGCCAGGGAGAAGGGCGGAAGGAAAAAGTAGCATGGTCACTCACACTCACCATCAGCTGCTTCATGGAGGCGTGGTCCTCGCTCTCGCGAGCAGCGTTGTGGTCTTTGTGAACGATCTCCACGCGGATGTCGTTCTTGGCTGACGCGGCCCCTTTATGATCTGGTGGCAGACACCGAAACAGATGAGAGGAGCCAAGTGTCAATGATCCGCACAGACCCACCCCCACTGTGTGTGTCCATGATGATAATGATGTCCTCCCACGCACTTCAACGACCCCTGACTCCTCCTTGATGTCCCAAATAAGAACACAATACTGTTTGTAGCCAATACAAGAATGTTCCAAGTTGTTGGTCACACGGGTGGGACACAATCCCACACAGCTTAACTAATCAAGGTCAACGGCCCCTGTCTGGGACAATATTGATTTGTTGCATATCAGGACGTCTTACTTTCTGTCTTAATTTTGCTTGCAAGTTCTCTCTGGTGAGCACAGATGGAGACAGGCAGAGTGGGCATCACCAGGTGCGCATCTTCTGTGGAGTACAAGATACAAAATCAGACGTGGTGAGGGGGCGGGTAGTGCAGTTTAGTCACAGACTGCCTGAATTAACTGTTCACTTAGTTTCACTATCTCAGTTTCAATAACATGGACCACTGGAAAACAAGGCCGTTTTTGCATTAAGATTTACATGCTTCAGACTGCTGCATGCACTTTCAGTCTGGCTGCATTCATGGCATTCATATGACATTACCAGTATTGTGTCTCATGTACAATACATTCCTCATCATTGAGTCACTGTGAATGTCAAGTTTTCGATTATTAAAGTTAAGAAAAGCATAACTTCCAATAAATCACCATAGTGGGGGAATAACAAGGACAAAAAGGCTCTCAATCTACATACACATCTTGAGGGCACATTTTAAACCCTGATATGACATGCCATTTGCCCATTTCCGATACTTGTTTGACCAGATGACCGCCGTTTTGTTTTGTTTTGCAAGTTGGCCCAATGATCTTGTATGCTTTGGCTGGTTGTGCTAGTTCTGCCACCGGCTGCAGAGTGAGTGGCCAGGGGGAAGAGAGAGAGAGAGAGAGAGAGAGAGAGAGAGAGAGAGAGAGAGAGAGAGAGAGAGAGAGGAAGGGAGAGTGGCGGGGAGGCAGGGAGACTGACCAAACGTACTTCTCTGTGAGCGCGTGCAGCAGAACGCTCCGACGGTGCCCATGACGACAATGAACGCCACGAACGCTCCGACCGCTACTCCGATGATCACCGCCACGGGCAGGGACTCTGCAGAGGAACCCACAGAGAATCAACCACCATTGTCCCCTTCTGTCATGCGAATGGCGCGGGTAAACAGAGGTGCCAGGGAACACATTGAGGGTACAGTACAGGTCAGTGCCGCCGTTGAGATGGCACAGCATTTTCACAGACATCTTTTATGGCTGAGCCCTGCTGACAAGCAGTTCGCGGTGCAGCTCCACGCACACGTAGCTTATCTTATCGACTTATTCCTTTCCATCCTTAGCACAGGCCAGGGCAGGGAAAGGCATGGGGTTGTGTGTGGTTTCCATTACCCAACATGAGTCCTGAATGGTCCTGCACAATCCATAAATCCCGAGATTATAGCGCACTCAGGAGAAAACAATTAGTGAACGGTTTGTGTGTTATCCCAGTAAACAGGCGTGGTGTGATCATGCTGTCTAATAACTTTTAATTTACATTCTGCTAGGTTAATAAAGATATTTGGCTGAGCGATTTTTGTTTTTTATTGAGAACTTTATGGAGTGTATGAGTGTATTAGAGCATTAGTTTGAGTATGCGTGTGTGCATTTGCACGTATGCATACAAGCGTGCTTGTGTGTGTGTGTGTGCAGGTGTGTGTGTGTGTGTGTGTGTGTGTGTGTGTGTGTGTGTGTGTGTGTGTGTGTGTGTGTGTGTGTGTGTGTGTGTGTGTGTGTGTGTGTGTGTGTGTGCATGCAGGCAGGAAGAAATAAAAACTGCAGGGCCCATTCATCTATATCCTGCCCTTGCTGCAAAGTGCACTATAATGAGGACCTGAGTCCACATTAATGACCTTCTCCTGCTTTAAACAAATGCAAAACAACTAAGTGCTCTTCCATTAAATACCATTAAAGCCCATTTAATGTCACCATTGATCAATGTCACTTTCGAATAAGAAGCTTATAATTTATCATTTGGGGATAAGTGCAATGAAAACAAATAATGGGAGATTTTTTTTCTCCTGAAAATTAGAACTGTGCGGGCAGGGTCAATAAATACATGGATTCATTATGTAACAAGCCATCATTTATGTAACAAATAGAGGGCATCTTAATGAAGATATGGAAGGGGCAAACAATGCCAGGGCGCATTGTGTATGAGTCATCCGCTAAGGCGCTGCCGTGATGAGAGAGCACACTCACACAATGCACTGACGCCACCCATCCAATTGGCTCTGGTCCTTGAGTCGCTCTTAATCTTAATGAGCAATAGCACCAAACCAATATGCCAGGAATTTATCAGTGTCATTAACTCACACGGTAATTAATAATGCAATCAAAAGGCCATAGCCGTGCGCATGCTGCCCCGCTCTCTATTCTTCTACCATTAGCATGAGGCTAGATTGGCCCAAAAAGTAGGTTTTAATGGAGTGTACTTTCCTGTACTCAGGGCCGGGAGAGGATATCAGGCTTTGAATTCTGATTCAGTT
Organism: Gadus chalcogrammus; assembly: GCF_026213295.1. Classification (NCBI taxonomy): domain Eukaryota; kingdom Metazoa; phylum Chordata; class Actinopteri; order Gadiformes; family Gadidae; genus Gadus; species Gadus chalcogrammus. Next base: position 14,178,995 of record NC_079427.1, on the reverse strand, counting down.
TCAGTTATGCCCCCCGGGGTGGTCCCCTAAGATACAGCCTTTAGAAGTGTTGCATGATAGAAAATGTTTAACACATTTTGAGAGTGATTTAAGGATTAAAAATCACTGTAAAAATCTCGGTCTTAAATCAGGGTGTTCCCTTTCAAATAATAATTCTATATGCTGTTTGAATGTTTATGTTCTACATCAAATCCGAACACATATCATTGTAAGAGCATACTATGTTTGAAATAAGACCATAGCCTTTCAAAACTATTTGCATCCTATGAAACTTTATTTCAGAGGAGCTCATGTTTCTGCCAAGGAAGCTCAGCCCCCCCCCCCCCCCCCGTGGCTCCACCATAGTTCAAAGACTGTCGGGAATATATGTTACAGATAACCAATTCAATGACGATCAAAGTACCATCATGAGATATACCATGGGATACCTATGTTTGCTTCTTCTGTTCCCATTATAACGCTTAACCAGGATTGGTTGTGAAACAAGAGCTGATTGGATCACATGTACGCCAGCAAGACGAAAGAACCGTGCAAACAAAAGCAGACAGAGCTGTCCACCGCCTGCCCGTCAAATCAACTCCTTATTAAAGTGTGATGCTTAATGATGCCAGGCAGTTATATGCAAAACACACATTGGCTGATGGTCCTTGTCAGTAAAAACAACGCACATCCAACTGCATTACGACGACACACAAAGAAAGAGGGAGGGAGAGAAACAATGACACTTACATGTAAATGCTATCATATGAACAAAAGCTTTCAGGCGCAAGCAAACACACACGCACAAACACAAACGCCAAACACAAAGACACCCACCCACACAGAGAACCACACATAGTATACCCACACACACACACGCGCGCACACACACACACACACACACACACACACACACACACACACACACACACACACACACACACACACACACAGACACAGACACACATACACACACACACACACACACACACACACACACACACACACACACACACACACACACACACACACACACACGTCCACAGAGAGACAGAGACGGACTGACAACACGCTATTCCGTAGAGAAGAGGAGGGTGGAACCCGGTTTCGGACCTTGGCTCCCACCTTGTTCCTTCAGCCGGATGATCTCCGTGTCGGAGCCGAAGCTGTTCCACGCCGTGCAGTTGTAGATGGTCTGGAAGTCGGCGGGCACGATGTTGCTCATGGTGAGCGTGGAGATCACCCCTTCCTCCGTGCTGACCGTCTCCACCGTGTAGCGGCCGGACGTGCCCGACTCCAGCACCGTCTCCTTCCAGGACCAGGCCTGAGATGAGCAGGATCATCAGCATCAACCAGGACACACAGGATCACAGGCGTTACCGTCAGGGTGCCCCCGGAACTCACGCCGTCAGACAACACAGCGGGATGCATGAACACGGGTTCTGAGAGGGACACAGCTACACTATGTGTACTGAAAGTACTCCTTGCTTGGGTTCTATATACTGTATATATACTAGTCATAATAATAGTAATTTCAGACAGGGTTATCGTTTGGGAACGGTCAGATGTGCAATGTTTTGTTGGTGGGATTAGTGTTCTAAAGCATTGGATGGTAACCTTTGCATAATCTGTCCATCTCCCCCTCCCTTCAGGCTAATTATAATCTGTGAAGTGGTCAATGGATGTTTTGACTTACATAGTTGTAATTGCTCTTTGATAAATGAGCGGACAGAAGTATTTTCGTGTGATTGGCTGGAATATTACAACTCATCCAGCTCCTGGGGTAAATTATTCATGATGAAGCCAGAAGGACATTTTTGTGTTGACATATTTCCCTTGACATGTTAATAACCCATTGTCCGCATTCAACTTTAAGGCATCGCTGAGCAAGGATGGTAAGGCATTATGCATGGCATGTTTGAAAAGAAATTGACATGGAAGTGTCAATGACTCAATAATAAACAGTTGGAAGCAAACAACATCTTGAATGACACTCTCAAACTGAACAGTAAACATGCAGGTTTTAATGTCGGAACACCACATCCAGATTCCAAAGTAACTATTCTGACAAGCCATCATGTGAACCTTGTTGTACCTAGCTCGTTTAGGAGCACATACAGGAAGGGGGGTTCACACAGAGACAGGTATATCAATTGCCAAACAACTTTGTCTATAATCCCTGTCATTCAAATGACATATGGATAAATGCATCTATACAAACCCATACTCACAGAAACACACACATGCACACACATACAACCGCACGTACGCCCAACACACACAATTGCAAACACGCACACGTGAATAGTAGCATAAAAGGAGGCTGTTTACGGGGGGTTCATTAATCTTAATGGGATCTCTTGCTTTCAGAGCCTAAGCAAGAGTTCAATTAGGGACAAATGAAGGGCCTGAGCGTGATATCTCTACCCCACCCACTATTCATACACAACTAATGACCGTGAATAATATCACAACAATGGAAGTGATCCTTGCTTGCATGTTTTCCATTATTATATTTTTTAATTAAGTAAATTAAGCGAACAATAGCATAGCGTCCCATTGTTCAAGCCCCCTGAACAAATACATGCATCTCGCACGGCATGATGGTCATTACGTGTCTACAGTGAAGTACTTAGGTGCGGCAGCAGCAGGAAAACATGCATGCACGCACGGACGCCCGGACGCACGCAGTACACACACGCACAGACACAGACATGTATTAAAGCAGGGTGATTCCCATGTGAGTTACTTACGATGCGGTCTGGCGGTGGGGTGCTCCGGATGAAGCATTTGATCTGTCCTTTCTCCCCGTGCAGAGCCTGCTGTGTCTGGGTACTGGAGATGGTCGGAGGACCTGCCAAGCAAAACCAATAGATCAGCGATCCGTTCACCAGATGCACGTCAGGAACAATAGATACACGGACACAGCGAAACAGTTTGATTTACAGTTCATCCGCTAATGTCAACTTTCATGGAGAGTAACTGTCGTCTGCTGCTTTTGGCCAGCTTCATTATTTAGTTTGATGGGAATGTGTTTGTTTTTTGTGGCCGGTTGACAACGTTGTTGGATGGATGCGTGGGTTGATTTCCTACAGCGATGCAGTGGACTATAGTGAGGAAACTCTAAGCACAAGAAAAAAAAAAAATAGGTCCAGGTTAAGGGAAAGAAATAACATTTTAAATCAACCCCGGAGGTAGACAATACTGTCTGCAAAGGTTTCACTTTAAAGAACGGATCTGAAATACCATCGAGTTAGGGTCAATAAGAAACCTCGCATTTTCATTGATATATACAAGCACAGTTTTACACCATAAAAATCAGTAATGGAGAGAAATAGTGATATCAATTTTCCAAATGGCCAATGTGAAACAGGAGGGGGAAGACTCCGGAGCAGAGCTTTTCTTACAGAAGTACTCCGTGCTCAGTGAGCCGTCTGAGCGAAGGAAGTCTATTTCCAGCCAGCGAGGTCAGCACTCTAATTAACACATTGTTTATACAGGGAGCAGGGGAACCGCAACCTGAGCCATTTGTCATGAACAGAGACACTATGGCTGAACAGGAGGGCTGACACGCAGATTGACCTGGAGACGAATTGGTCCCGATTAGAGTTTTTGTTAGCGGATTGAGAGGTGATGTTTCCTGCCATACTTCACAGAAATCGGCTGATGGCTTCGTCCAACTGCTATCTGTAATGAGGTCGCCTTTCGAAAAATAAGGAAATAATACCTTATGTGACGGTGAATATATCTAATATTTTTATTCCGGCTGAACTTCCGGCTGAAACCCCAGGTTTCTACAAATAGCAAGGAGAGGTGTGACTGGACGCCACATGTGAATAATTGGACCTTTGAAAGAGCCTTGCAGTAGCAAATGTTAAATCATCTCTATAAAAGGTTGGGGTTAAGAGTGAGTGTCTGCAAGAAAAGGTGCTGCCAAGGAGGCATTTTCCTGATTAGAGAGAGAGAGAGAGAGAGAGAGAGAGAGAGAGAGAGAGAGAGAGAGAGAGAGAGAGAGAGAGAGAGAGAGAGCGAGAGAGAGAGTGAGAGAGAGTTAAAGAGGGAGAGAGAAAGACAGAGGGAGAGAGAGAGAGAGAGAAAGAGAGAGAGAGAGAGCGGAAGGGAGAGAGAGAGAGAGAGAGGTAAAGTGGGAGAGAGAGAGAGCGAGAGCGAGAGAGAGAGAGAGAGAGAGAGAGAGAGAGAGAGAGAGAGAGAGGGAGAGAGAGAGAGAGAGAGAGAGAGAGAGAGAGAGAGAGAGAGAGAGAGAGAGAGAGAGAGGGAGAGAGAGGTGGGGAAGAAGGGAGACAGAGATTGTAGACTACAAAGGGAGACAAGATGCCTCCCAAAAACCAACTTCCCTGACTCGCACACAAACTCCCGCTCCCTGGCATCTCTTTGACCACACATAATTGCAGTTTATTACCTGTCTCTTATTAAAACAAATTAGCATTTTAATGAGATTTTGGCAGATGGCGTCTCGGTGTGCTAGCGGAGGAATGCTCCAAGCAGCGGCCACCGCTATGTGGGGAATGATTGCAGATAAATGAATAACGCTGTATTAAAGACACCAGCACTCCCCATCTTATGTTCACCTGCTGACGTGGAGACCTGCGTTGAGTATGAGGCTGGCCGTGATTGGGCACTTATGCGGGTGTTGTGGTCGAGGTTTCAAACTGATTTGACTCCGACGTGCCACCTCGCGCACGTAATGTATGTGCTGTGACTGTACGTATGGGATCAGGGGCGACGCCTCGCTCGCGTCTAGAAAGTAGAAATTGAAACACTAGCTTGGATCAATGGGTTGCAGCGGGCCCCACCCCTCGCTGGGGGGCAGGGGAGAATCTGCACCGCGGATCACGGATGTAAATAAGATGAATGAAATATAATAATCATACAGGCTTATCCCTCTGGCTCAGACAGCTTGGAGGTACTGTGTTTGTGTGTTCAGGTGTGTTTGTGTGTGTATGTGTGTGTGTGTGTGTGTGTGTGTGTTCAGGGGTGTGTTTGCTCCTTTGTTTGGCTCTCCTGCTGTGTGTGAACAGGCCAGGTACCACCAGGCATGGTAACCAGAGGAGGCGGGCGGCGATCGGGGGGAATGCGAAAGGGGGAGGCGACGGTCCACATACGTGGGTCGCAGGACGGGCTTTGAAGGACTATGATACACAAAGTCACACACAGCAGCCGCGTTTGTCCGTTTATTCCCCCTCTGAAGGTGTCCTGTTGCGCTGTACCAAATGTCCTCCTCTACAGTGCTATATATCTATGTGCTGTTCTTTATTATTTTTTAGCTTGGACATACGTTTGAGCTTGAGATAGCATAATTAATGTTAGCTCCCATAAATTGTTTATGCTAATTACCGGGTGAAACCTGGTATTACAGTTATGTGTCTACAAAGTCTGCATTCAAGAATATATTGGAAAAGTAGGTCACAGGAAGCTATTTTTTATCTAAAAATCAAACCAATTCGATAGATATTTGAATACATTATGCTGCTTAGGTTACGATCAGATTATTATGCAGATTTTACCATCATTAATTTCCCACAGTTCCATTCCAGATAGAGTCAATGTCGGTTTTAGAAAAGTGCAAAAATATTAATTTCCTATACCTGTAAAGACTATGTCTGGAAGCTAGAGACACAGAGTCAAGAAGGCTTATTATTAATAACAATCAAGTGCTTTGCAGGATATTGCCGGCTCTATTTAGTTTTTTCACTTAATGTGGTAATGGTGTATCTGGCCTCTGGCGACCCATTGGGACTAATATCTTATGGTGTACACAGCACCGCACACGCAGATGCATTACACACACAGCAGACGTTACATATTAAACACAACACACACGTAAACACCACTTGATCGTCATGCGGCTAAAACCTGTGCATATACATATAAATGATCATTTATACGTATACACCGAACCTATGGCGCTCAAGTGTGTGCGAGACAAATTCCCTCAGGCAGATGGATTCAATCACTTATCCGGTGCGGCATTAATATGAATATGGATGCCGACATATTGTACACTGAATAAATAATCACGCCAACCTGGGTGAACCTCTCGTTAATTTTCTGCACTATTTCATACAAGCTCATGCTGTATACATACTTAAAGACCAACAATAGTCATGGCGGGGAATGACAAAGAGTGGAGGGTGGTGAGAAAGGACATCCGACCGCGCGAGCAGAGCTGTCCGTCACAACGGCTCAAAGCGTCCAGAGTGGATGAATGGAGTTGATCCGATTTTGTTTTGAATGTTCTGTTTGAACTGTCCTCTTTCACAAGCAGAACCTTAAGGGAGAATGGGCTAGAAAAAGGCCTTGAAGTCAGTTTATGATGGTGGGATTTTGAATCAAGATCTCTGGACGGATTTTGACGAATGTCTTTCTAATTCATTCTGTTTTGAATGAAATAGTTCTTAATGACAATCACAAAAAACAAAAACAAACTGTGTTTGGGAATGATCAACTAGCAATATGAATCCATTAGTGACTTAAACAAAAACTGTTTCCGCTGCTAGCTGTTTGATTATAATTAAATGACGTTGTTCCCCGGGGATGGCAACACACTCAGATGGCTCTGTGGAGAGAGCGAGTCACATTCAATAACACAGTGGAGAGCGAGAGAAGAGGGGGAGAGAGAGAGAGAGAGAGAGAGAGAGAGAGAGAGAGAGAGAGAGAGAGAGAGAGAGAGAGAGAGAGAGAGAGAGAGAGAGAGAGAGAGAGAGAGAACAAAAACAACAGTTGACCAACTGCTCACTATGGGCCCTTGAGTTGAGAATTTAGGTCATTCTTTCTTTTCCTGTGTTGGTATTATAATGAGTAGTGCTGTAACGCTATTCAATCACTGTCGAAATCAATTCAGCCCCGCTGGCTTGTAAATACACTGGCCGTGGGTGGACGCAGCGTGAGCTGAGGTGAGCACAGATTCCGCCGCGACTTTCGACCACAAGCACAGAACGAATCAATGGCGAGCCACAGGACCCTCTTGCCGCGTGGAGCCACGCTGCCGTCGTGCCGTTTGTGCTTTCATGATGCATGTTTCGGCGGTCTCGAGTGAAAGAGAATAAATCGTTCTTGTATAGTTCGACATGCAGATGGGCTTATGAGCACAGCTTCAAGACGAGGGTTAGGGTGTGTGAGAGCAGCGTATGAATAGACAGCGATGTAAACAAAAAGAGATTGTGATAAAAGGGCCCGCATAACAAGTCTGCAGAGGCAAAGTACACGTACTCTTTTCATCCTGTTTTCGGCTTTAATATCTATTGAAATAATCTATTTTCCATGTTTTCCTCTACCGAGTGCGTCAAAAACGAACATCAATAAGAAATCTAATTTTCAAAGTTATTTTTTGCGTTTTTGCCAAATTCTCGCTCCAAATGGATATCAGAGGCAGAAACAACCGAATCTGAGACAATTGAATAAGTCATGATTTCGCTCGGTAGGCAAGGCTCAGCTTCGGCTTTGACTGAATGGTTGCCTGTGAAGGGGGTGAGCGTCTCACTGCTGTGATCTCGAGCTGGAGGGGGTAGCTGTGGTATCCCATTCTCTCTGATTCGCTCTGCGGCTGTCTGGGCTTTAAAGAGGGAGAAGCTCTCCCATGCACGCTGGTTCCCCCTATGTGATCTTCATGCTTGAAGCAGTAGCAACATCCCTCACAGGCAAACCGCGGTGCCATCGTGTTTTATTTTGTTGCCTTTTCTTTATCCGCGCGGTAACCCTGAAACGACGCCCGCCGCGAGTCAACAAAATACTCGTCAACATCTTTTTACAGAAAAGAAAATTGAAACCAAAACGAAAAATAAGCTTTTTGTCTTTCAACGTGTGCTGGCCCGCAGTCTTAATTCTTCGTCACGACGGACATTGATGGGCAGTGAAAGAAGAGGAAAAACCTTGACTCTGCCATGTGTAAATCCAGACTGAGAGGCAGAGCTACAATGAGCCACGCTCCCTGAATATCAAGTGTTCATAATGAAGTCATTTGTTTAAGAGTTGCCAGGTCCCCCACCAAGGCTGCTATTCATTAGTCACTCAGTCACTTCCTCAGAGAGAAAAACACACACAAACACACATGCACACACGCACGCACACACACACACACACACACTCACACACACACACACACACACACACACACACACACACACACACACACACACACACACACACACACACACACACACACACACACACACACACACACACACACACACACACACACACACACACACACAGCTTCCGGCAGAATCTAATCAGCGTTTAAGCCTATTTTCTCAGTTTATGAAATGCAGGACCATATCTTGAGAAAACGCACAGACCCCTTCTATTTTTATCCTCTAATGTATTTAAGCCCTTCATAATGATGACACTGGATCAAAGGGGTTTCTCTTTTATTCTGTTACCTTCACCAGGAAAATAAATAAACACAATTGGGTGGATTTGCTTTACTTTATGTCATGTTGTTTGGCTTCGCGTGGGCAATGGTTTCAGGGTTGTTTCTCTATCAGACCCCATTAACCTTCTCTCCAAATAAACAAAGACTTAGGAAATCAATTTCATGTACAAAATACAAAATAAACAGCAAATTGAACTATAATGTAGACTGTTACCTCCAGTGTGTGTGCGTGCCTGTCTGTGAATGGTAAATTAACTGCATTTATATTGTGGCCACTCAAAGCGCTTTACAATATTGCCTAACCTTCGACCATTCATGCATATCGAAAGTGGTCTCGACGCAAGGCGACAGCCAGCTCGTCGGGAGCAGTTAGGGTTAAATGTCTTGCTCAGGCACCCCTTGACCGTCAGATTGGAGGAGATAGGGCATCGAACTAGCAACCTTCTGGCTACCAGCCAACCCTTTACCTCCTGAGCCACATGCCACCCATCTGTGCTCTGCGTTTTTGTGTGTTAGGGTACTTTTGTAGGTTTTTGCACATTAGATTGTGTGTGTTTGTCTCTGCACGTCTATATAGACATATTAATAATACATGGCAGCCTACCGTTGACAGTTAGGGAGACCTCCTTCTCTCCCGCACCCACACGTGGAACAACAGCGCGGCACACATATTTCCCAGCATCTTCTTGTCTCACTGCTTTGAGTGTCAGAATGTTCTCATTGCTCAGAACCTGTCACCAGAAACAGAGAAGGGTCATAGGTCAGAGGCACAAAGTAGCAAAAGTGCTAACCCATTGGGATAATCTAATAACCTATCAGGGCAGCTTGTGGGGGATTGCTGAACTAACATGTGGACTCTTTAAATGCCTTAAAGGGCATCTTCTCAATTATTAAAATCCAATTTTGAGTCTGAGATTGGAGGATCAAAGGCATGGCATTTGGCCTTGAGTTGGAAGGAGAATTGAATCAGAAAGCAAACACTCCTTAAAACAGTCGAAGAGATGTTAAAAAATAGCTAATTTCATTTGAAATTTGGACTCTGGCAAAAGGCCATCTGAGTTTGTTCTACGATTCGTCCAGGGATCCTACAGAGGGATTAATCCAACCGATAAATGGAACATTGACTCCCACCGATAGCAAAGAACGCACATGAGTCAGGTCAAAAGCACTAAACATCAAGGCAACCAGTCTTACCACGCCGGAGCCCCTTTTCATCCACACAATGGTGAGGGAAGGGTTGCCCGTCCATGCGCAGTTGAACACCGCATCGGAGGCCAGGTCCACCTGCAACGACTGGGGCTCAGCAGCCATCCGGGGACCAACTGTGGAGGAAATTATTTTTGTTAACCCAAGTCGGCCTCTCACGTGCCCAAAACATTTAGGGGGAGGGAGAAGCAGAGTTCTACATGCGCGTCGAGAGGTTCATGCACACCTTCTTCACTGTATGCTGCCCTTATGGGGTGCGTGCTCTCGTAGAGGGTGCGTGCGACTTACTTAAAGTGCATGCTTTAGTAAAGCGCACCTGAGACTTAGTTTAAGCTTGTGTGCCCTTTGGTAAAGGCTTTGTGCGTCTTAACTAAAGCGTGCATGCAGCTTACAAAAGCGTACATGCAACTTATGTAAAAAAAATACATCCATGTCTTGTCTCAGTATCAGCAGTGAACATGAACATTAAATGTGTGAATTAAATACTTAGAGTTTAGTGAACAACATGTGTTACGACGTAATTTTGTAAAGGAAATATTTAGCATTGCACTTAAATTAAGTGCAATTACTTTCCTTATCAATATTCAAGTGTCGAAAAAGGTTATCCCATGCCCTAGGGGTCATCCCATATCCCAACTCACAGTAAACGTCGACGTTGCGGCTGATGTTGGTGCTGCCGAGGGCGTTGGTCACCTCACACGAGACGGGCTCGGTGAAGAAGGAGTGGTCCACGATGACCTCATAGGTGTCTCCGGACACCTCCTTGATGACGCTGCCCCCCTTCGCCCACCTGATTGGGATTG